>NW_015151690.1:47845-56433 GCF_000732505.1 Cyprinodon variegatus
GCGCCACACGTCTATCGATCGATATATATCGTTATTGAATTATCGCCCAGCCCTACTGTGTTCACCCTTTTTTTTTTTTTTATAAATCTATCCATTTATACACAATTTTGAATAAAACAAACATGCGAGAACCCTTTAATCATCTGTGTGCCAACTGTCTTTCCAGAGCTTGGAGGCCTCCTGAAGTATGTGCGCCCTTTCCTCAACTCCATCTCTAAGGCGAAAGCAGCTCGTCTGGTCCGCTCGCTGCTGGACTTGTTCCTGGATATGGAAGCGGCTACAGGGCAGGAAGTAGAGCTTTGTCTGGAGTGCATTGAGTGGGCGAAGGCAGAGAAAAGGACCTTCCTCCGCCAGGCGCTTGAGGTGAGACTCGGTACTCTGCGGCTCCAGCTGGTTTGTTCAGCTGCTTAATTGTAGTGTTTGGTGTAATGTACACATTCATTTTGTAAACTGGTATTTTTTTATTTATTTATTGAATTGTTAAAAGTTCTGTTAAACCTCAAACTCAACGCTATTCCTGACATTTTGAATTGAAAAAGCTTCCTGAATGGGAAGCGAAACATCTTCAAACTTGGAAAAAAAAGTCCAGTGGACTGTTTTTAACTTTCTTTGTTTTTTTTGGAATACAAGTATTTTTGCTCCAAGCTCAACAAACTTTACACAAAACTAAGGTTATGAATTAAATCATCCAGCAAACTGCCTGTTTCTGTTGATTAAAACAAGGGGGATAAAAGGTTAGCAGTCGAAATATTTTGATACTAAATAGTTTCTTAAAGGGGATGAGGTGATTTTATCATTAATAAGAGGTAGTGTTTTGGACAAAAACAAAATGAGTTGACTTTAATGTTATTAGCATCTTACATGTAGAGTAACTAACCTTTCAAAAGTATGTTTCTATGTATCCTCCTTACTACAATCTCTCACATTTGGTCCGGGTACAAAACCATGATTATCAGTTGTTTCATTTTTGTCATTTAGTTGAGCAGGAATAGGAAAACCGACTGTTACTAACAACTTGTTTAACATGCTCTTTTTATGCAATTTAAAAAAAAAATGTTAACAAAATCCAATATATTTTTCAACTCGAACTAAAACAAACAGTGGCTTTGATCAGTTTTTATCCACTGAATAAAAAAGAAAAAGAAAAAAGCATTCAGGTTACTTTTTCTTTCTTTTTTTTCCCCAGCTTTTATTTTCATTATACTGTTACAAATACAGAGCAACAAAATTCACACTATGCATTTAACCCATCCCCTTGGGGAGCGGTGGGCTGCCATTGTGCGGTGCCCGGGGAGCAGTGTGGAGTTAAGGGTCTTGCTCAGGGAGCCAGAGTGGCAGTCTGTGCAGGTGGGGCTTGACCTCAGTCCCTCAGGATTCCAAGGCCAATGCCCTAACCACTATGCCACACTCCCATTTGTGCCTGGCTGGATTTCTGATCTGACAAAGATGCATCATATTATCTAGTATTTAGTCAAAAGATAAAAAAAAAAAAAAAACTTGCAGGCACAATGCACCAGGTATTCAGTCACGAGGACAAATGAAATAGTGCTGAAATGTTTAATTCAGGAGATTAAAATTTTCAGACTGAGCAGATTGATAATACAGAATAGCGGGACGAAGCATAAGAGCTTGAACTTTTATTTATTTTTTCACAGATTATCTGCGTCATATCAGGACATAGCAAAAGTTTCTATTTTTAAGACACATCCTGTAGCGTTAAGGAGACATTTGTTGTGAGACTCCACTGTCTGGTAGAGCTCGAACGTGGGAAATATTTATTCCCCTGCATCGGTGCTGCTGCCATCAACACCTTTGTTTATAGATGTTGGAGATCGGCTTGTTTTTCCAGTGTAGTCCTGTTTTTCTGACTGACGAACTGGATATGCTCTCTTCATCCCATGACATGGGAGCTGGCCCGGAGCTTGTCTGCCTGGCTGTGTTTCCTGGACGGGGCCGCCGTTTACAGCTGCCATTTGTGTCTATGCTTCTGTCTCCTTGAACCCCAGTCGGCCTCAGCAGGTGGCCGCTCACACTGAGCCTGGTTCTGCAGGAGGTTTCCTCCTGGGAGTTTTTTTCTCTCCACTGTTGCTACAAGCATGCTTAGTGTGAGGGATTGCATTCAAGTCAATCAGTCGATGCAATCAGCTGGTTTTCCTTAGATCAAAAACTTTGAATCAATTTGACTGATCTGCTGAATTGTAAAGTGCCTTGAGATGACATGTGTTGTGAATTGGCGCTAAAGAAATAAACTGAATTGAAAGCGGTCCAACACACAGCAGTCGGTAGAACGCAAAGCCTTTCACTGCTGCTCCTTTACATGAGTCTCCGGTTTAAAAAAATGCACATGAGCAACCCTGTATCTGCTCCCGAAAGGGAACGCCTATTAAATGTGTACGAAAGCGTGCACAAGCCCATTTCTCCTTGTGCACGCACTGTTTAAAAGTTGCTGTTTGCATCTCTCATACAAGCTTACTTTCCCACTATGTCAAACTTCCCACCGGTAAGTGAAAATGGGGACGAGCACGTTGGAAGGCCTTACGTAAACATATAACCAGAATGATTAACAATTAGGAGGACCACTTCTTTTGATGATCCGGCCGGACAAAGAAAATAACATCGTCCACCTTTAAATAATTTTTTTTTTTTTTTTAACCATCATGCTAATCGGGGAGAGTTTTGGCAATCGTGTGTATTTCTTTCTGCACTGCGCCTCAAAAAACACCATACTCCATCAAATGCTTGTTTTTAAACATAATTTTTTCGTCATATTGATGCATTTTGACATGCTTCACCTCAGAGGAATTTTTCTATTGCAAGATGAAATCTTCACTTTCAAAGCACAAATTTTCCACATGGCAGTGCTTAGCACTGTGTGGAAAGTTAGAAGAAAGAGGTGATTGTTTTTTTGTGATTGGTAACTAAAGACCATGATCAGAGATTGTGTATTACATACTTCTTCATGAAAATCGGCCGATTGTGATTGGTGGCCAATCGTTCGGCACACCACTAGTGCAAACACGTAACATGTAGAAATAATTGTTTAAAGGCTTTACTATGTTTTAGGTGACTTGTCAACAACAGATATAGACTAACTCCATTTCCTTCCTCCTCAGGCTCGACTCATCTCTCTGTATTTCGACACAAAGTGCTACCAGGAAGCATTACAATTAGGTAACTACCGCATCAATGTCTGAATCCTTCAGTCTATATTTTAAAGGAAAAGTCCGGTCAGCAAGGAATAATCAATGGATCATTATCTATACCTAAAACTAACATGTTTGCTGTGTTTTAATAAACTTAACCTTAATCAGTAAAAAAAAAATTAATCATTTTTGTCGCGATGGGAACTGCCATTTTGGCCAGGATATAGTAATGCCTCACTCCTGCCATCTTCCAGCAGTGATGTCACAGTGCGGTAAGCCTAGCTCCATTCTCCCCGCTTTACAAGCAAAGTCAGTGGGAACTACTAGACACATCTGCAATCAACAACAATTAATAAAGATTTCCAGAAGACTTCACCATTGAAATTCACCAGAGCTATAGTGAAACTGACAATGCCCACATGCATGGCAGCTGGATGTTGGAATACATTGGGTAAAAGTTAAAAAGAAATTAGTTATTTCACCTTTGCCAATTTGAAGAGGGATGATTTGCCATTGAACTTCTGGACAGAGAAAAAACACGTAATGTGTAGCAAACATTTCGAAGAAGAATGTTTTCATGATGACGTAGATAATAGCGCGTTGTGACAAACACCAGATACAACACTGGGTCTTGATCAACAGCCGATACCGCACCATGACGTCACAAACCGGTAGGTGGCAGTAGTGTTCACTGACGAACATGGATGTGTCCGGTAAAGCACATTCAAATGAAAATTGCTCTTAATTTAAAAACACTTATCATTTTTTGAACAGCATGTAATCATTTCGTATTGAAAGTACTTTCAGAAGTTTTAATTGTGAACATGACTGGACTTCTCCTTTAAGGGCAAAGGGAAACCTCTGTATGAAGTTTAAAGCCACCACTAAACTTTAGTTTCAAATTCCACCAAATATTTAAAAAAAAAATTGACCTCAGTGTTTTCCTCTTTGGGTCTGCAGGCTCCCAGTTGCTGCAGGAGCTCAAGAAGATGGATGACAAGGCCCTGCTGGTGGAGGTGCAGCTGCTGGAGAGTAAGACGTACCACGCGCTCAGTAACCTGCCAAAGGCGCGTGCAGCGCTCACCTCTGCCAGGACGACTGCCAACGCCATCTACTGCCCACCCAAACTCCAAGCTGCTTTAGACATGCAGTCAGGTCTGCTGAGAAACACCAAGGTCCTGATTTCACAACCTTGCTTTGAAACAGTGAGATGATTATCCATTTATTCATCATTCCAGGGATCATTCATGCAGCAGAGGAGAAAGACTGGAAAACGGCGTATTCATACTTTTATGAGGCCTTTGAGGGTTATGACTCGATCGACAGCCCGCGAGCCATCACAGCGCTCAAATACATGCTGCTCTGCAAAATAATGCTCAACACGTAAGTCCTACACTTTATGGCAGGTTCTTCAAGCTGTCATTTTTATTTTCAATGAATGATTTTAACTGATGAAGAACTTAAATTAGGTTTTAGTGGAAAATAAAAGATTTCTGCCTTTTAGCCCCGAGGATGTCCAGACCCTGATCAGTGGTAAACTTGCTCTGCGGTACGCAGGCAGACAGGTAGGACTAAGTTCACAATTTAAACTTTCCATGATTACTTTGAAGGGTGTTACAAAGTATTATTACTGTTTCCCAACTCTTTAAATCCTAAATACAAATTTTAGGATCATTAGGAATTATTTGATAGACCAACACAAAAATCTTGTCTGTTGTTTTATTTCCTTTATCTCTGGGTTGTTTTAAGTGTTTTCTCTCATCCAGCTTTGCCTTTTTTTTAATTGTATCATGTCATTTATGAAGAAACGCATCCCCAAAGAATGATGCTGCCACCTCCATGTCAGAGGATCATGTGTGCTGTATCATGCTATAGTCTTTACTGCTCTTAGAGCAAAAAAAGAGATCTTTTTTTTTTTTTTGAGAACTTTTCCACGAAAGTAAGATTTCCAAAGTGATTGGATGATTTTGACCAGTTAAAAAAAAAAGTCCGGTCAGCAAGGCATGATCAATGAATCATTATCTGTATCTAAAACTAATATGTTAGATGTGATTCATTTGAATTTAGCCTTTATCTGTGAAAAAATAAAATAATAATTTTACGTCTTGATCACCGAGTCTGGGAGTGGTAATTTTTTCCCAAATATAGTAACACGTCACTCCTAACATCTTCCGGCAGTTACGTCACATTGAGGTTAGCCTAGCCCCATTCTCCCCTCTTTACAGGCAAAATCAGAGGGAACTACTAGATTTTTTATGATTTCCAGAGGACTTCACCATTGAAATTCGTGAGAGCTATAGTTAAACTGACAATACCCGCGTGCATGGCAGTTGGATGTTGTAATACATCGAGTAAAAGTGAAGAAAAAAAGTTATTTCACCTTTCTTATTCATGAGCCTCCACGGACGCGTTCATCGCTGGATTGCCAACTTGAAGAGGGAGGATTTGCCATTGAACATCTGGCCAGAGAAAAAACACGCCATTAATCCGTTACTCTTTGCTTCGCATAGCGCACTGGTCTTCGCCATCTTGGCTAATGGCGCTTTGCAACAAACACCAGATACAGCACTGGGACTTACTCAACAGCCGATACTGCACCTTGACGTCACATACTGGCAGGCGGCAGTAGTGTTGTTTGACAAACATGGATGTCTCCAGTAAAGCATATTGAAATGAAAATTACTTTCAATTAAAAACGGTTTGTAATAATTTCATATTTAAAGTAAAGTTGTATTCTGCATATGACCGGACTTTTCCTTTAACAAACTCTTCCACGTGAATTGTGGATCTCTGCAGCTCCTCCAGAGTTACCGGGAGCCAATAGGCTGCCTCTCTTTTTAATGCTCTCCTCACGCTGCCTGACAGTTTTCAGGTTTGTTTGCTCTTTCATACTTGACTCAGTGACATCTTTAGACCTTTGAATTTAGTTGTTTTTTTTTCTAAAATTTGTTTCAAATTTCAAGTCGGTGTAAACCTGGACCAATTTTTTTCAGTTTCTTGGCTTCCGTGATGCATTTAGTTAAGTTAAGGTTCGCATTAATCTCGGCTAAGTGGATTCTGATGACTGATGAGATTATTCCTGAGAGAATTGGCTGTGTTGGTCTACGAGTGAAGGTTGTAGAATGTTGATGCACACCACACTTTTCAGTTTAAAAACTGATCTGTTTTCATCCTTCTTTCCCGTTATTAAACAGTTTGTGTTGGTCTANGCCATCTTGGCTAATGGCGCTTTGCAACAAACACCAGATACAGCACTGGGACTTACTCAACAGCCGATACTGCACCTTGACGTCACATACTGGCAGGCGGCAGTAGTGTTGTTTGACAAACATGGATGTCTCCAGTAAAGCATATTGAAATGAAAATTACTTTCAATTAAAAACGGTTTGTAATAATTTCATATTTAAAGTAAAGTTGTATTCTGCATATGACCGGACTTCCTTTAACAAACTCTTCCACGTGAATTGTGGATCTCTGCAGCTCCTCCAGAGTTACCGGGAGCCAATAGGCTGCCTCTCTTTTTAATGCTCTCCTCACGCTGCCTGACAGTTTTCAGGTTTGTTTGCTCTTTCATACTTGACTCAGTGACATCTTTAGACCTTTGAATTTAGTTGTTTTTTTTTCTAAAATTTGTTTCAAATTTCAAGTCGGTGTAAACCTGGACCAATTTTTTTCAGTTTCTTGGCTTCCGTGATGCATTTAGTTAAGTTAAGGTTCGCATTAATCTCGGCTAAGTGGATTCTGATGACTGATGAGATTATTCCTGAGAGAATTGGCTGTGTTGGTCTACGAGTGAAGGTTGTAGAATGTTGATGCACACCACACTTTTCAGTTTAAAAACTCCTCTATCTGTTTTCATCCTCCTTTCCCGTTATTAAACAGTTTGTGTTGGTCTATCACAAAATCTTAAAACAATTTTTGGCTGATGTCTTCTGCCCCATATTACTGTTTGGATGTATTTTTTATTCTATCTGTTAACATGTTCATGTGTTTGCCGATTTATTAGTGCATTCAGCAGCCATGCCTTAAGATCACCCAAGGAGCATTCATTGCCTCTTGTTCAGTTTTCTATCCGTGGCTAATGTTTTATCTGATTTGTTAATAAAAATATTTTGTTTAAACTAGGAGGTGTGTAATTTTTATCATTGTCATTTTAATCATGTAAATGGAGGAAGAAAAACTATATCAGCTTAAAGCATTGGAGCAAAAATATCAGCAGCAAATATCAGTGATCAATTAGACTGATGTCAAATTAATCGGCACGGGCCTTAAAAAATAAAAACATGGGTCGATCTCCAAAGTGTTTGTAGAGCAGTGATTTAAATGAAACATTCATTGCGGTATATTTTGTGAATCCTGTCTGGAAGTTAGACATGCTTTTTCCTGTGGTTTGTTCTTGTTTATAGACTGCTTTGTTCCTAAATAAATTATTTCATTTTTTTTCCCTCTAAAGACAGACTCCCTCAAATGTGTAGCGCAAGCCAGTAAGAACCGGTCGCTGGCAGACTTTGAAAAGGTTACTTTGGAATTATTATTATTTTTTTGTCTGATTTCTTTGTTTAAGGAATGTTTCCCCCCATTTATGACTTTTCTTTCCTGACCTTTAAGGCACTAACAGAGTACAAAGCAGAGTTGAGGGATGACCCCATCATCAGCACCCATCTGACAAAGTTGTATGACAACCTGCTGGAGCAGAACCTCATCAGGGTCATCGAGCCTTTCTCCAGGGTGCAGGTAGTCATCAGAAATCAGACAGGACATGTTAACTGGTTACTTGACACTTTTTTATGTAGTTATTGCTGCCAAATGTGGTGAAACTTTGTGGGGTTTGTCTTCTCTCTAAAAGATCACGCACATCTCCTCCCTCATCAAACTCCCTAAGGTAAACAACCTCTCCTGCTTCCCAGATCTCTTCCATCTCCAAATATCAGCTTATTCTGTACTTCTTGTGGTTTTGTTTGAGAAATGCCCACATTGAGATTTTATGCTTTGCAGGGAGACGTAGAGAGGAAATTATCTCAGATGATTCTGGACCAGAAGTTTCATGGTATGATTTTTATTTTACAGCTGAATTATCTCTGAGAAACCAAACGTTTCGGTTTTTGTTGTAGAAATCCTCTCAGCTTGAATGAATTTTCTTTACGCATTTTTCCTCATGCTGTGTCTCCTCCATCTCACAGGTATTTTGGACCAAGGCGAAGGTGTGTTGATTGTCTTTGATGAGCCAGTGGTGGATAAGACGTACGAGGCAGCTCTGGACACCATTCAGAATATGAGCAAAGTGGTTGACTCGCTTTACAACAAAGCAAAGAAGCTCACATAAGGTAAGATTCATGGATTCATTGTTCACAAATATTTACATCCAGGGACATCTAGAGGTTTTATCCTGTTGCAACCCCTAACTGACATAGATAATATTGTGGGAATAGGAAAAGGGTTTTTTGT
>NW_015151690.1:59388-60374 GCF_000732505.1 Cyprinodon variegatus
TCTTGTCTATTGTTTTTACATCTCTGTTCATTGTAAATTATCTTTCACATATTTAATTCACAGGAAATCTGATTTATCCCTTACTATAAAGCAAATATCCTCCTGAAACTCTGAGGAAAACTCGGCTTATTTTAGAAAATTTCCACTTTCTGATTGTTATTCAATCAAGAAAACCAGTGAACTTCAGGTTAATTACATACTTCTCTAGTGGTAAAACAAAAAAATGTTCAGGCCTTTGCCTGAAAACTTTGTTTGGGCAATACAGCCTTAAAATTTATCTCAGTATATTTGTCAGTATCTCAATAATGGATGCTTCGGTATTATAAACAGACTGTATCCAAAACGAAACCGTGTGTTGCATAATCCAGTGAAACATTAACAGTGAACCACAACTCAGACTTTGATCCCTCCTAAAAGCATCAGGATCGACACAAACTCAAGAGCAGTTTCATAAGCTGTTGCTCTTTCAGTTAAGTTCACTTTACAGAAGTTCAAGAATTGTTTACATTAGGGCTGCAACAACGAATCGATAAAATCGATAAAAATCGACTTTTAAAAGCGTTCACAAAGAATTTCATCATCGATTAGTTGTGTCGCGCGATTAATGCGTCATCTGCCGCCGCCGTCATCACATCCACTTGACTGAAATGGGGGGAGAAAAAAAAAATACGGCAGAGCGAGCCTGCGCCGCAGGTGCAGTGTTGCCAACTCAGCGACTTTTCAGACCCCTCCAGCGACTACTTTTCAAGAAAGCGACTAGCGACAAATCTGGCGACTTTTTACGGTGTCACTGGCGGCTTTTGGAGACTATTACGTGAAAGCATGTATCGTTCCTACTCTGCCGTGGGGTGCCTCCCCCACACCAACTCCTTTCTCCGGCTCACGCATGAGTCCCTCTCAGCACTTCAGTCAGAGCCGCAGGACTGCATGCGCCGGGATTGACGGCGCAAATTGATCACAATAATTAAAATAGCCTGCGCTTTGTA
>NW_015151690.1:61403-82075 GCF_000732505.1 Cyprinodon variegatus
CAAAAAAGTAAAAAAACAATCCACTGGACTTTGTTTCCAAGTTTGAAGATGTTTCGCTTCTTATCCGGGAAGCTGTTTAATAAGAAATGTCAGGAATAGCTTTGAGTTCGAGGTTTTATACAGTAGCTCAACAAGCCCTTGTTTTTGGTTAGAAAACATGCAAATTGAAACGGACGAACTGGTCCTTCCCCTGGAATAGGGGTTGTCTGGCTTCTTTTTTTAGCCTGCAAACCCTGAAAGGGGGATTGTTTATGGGAAATGTTGGCATGGAATAATAGGCAATTTCTTTTAATTTTTTTTTTTTTTTTTATTTATTCCCCTGTATCACCGCAACTGGTGGGAAAAAAAAAAAAGACCTTGCCTATTCAGCCAGGGCTTGTTGGGCTACTGTATAAAGCCTCGAACTCAACGCTATTCCTGACATTTTGAATTGAAAAAAACTTCCTGGATGGGAAGCGAAACGTCTTCAAACTTCCCTAAAACAAAGTCCAGTGAGAAGCTTCCCAAGCACTTAACCGTTTATGTAATGTCATAATAAATAACTGACAGGTAGCTCACTGTATATGGAATACAGATATGACTTTAGGAAAATATGAGGTCAAATTATCTTAGCTTAACAATAACTAGATTTTTTTTTTCATTGATGTGCTGCATCTGCATGACTGAAAGAGATCTATTTAAAATTAAATAACGTGTCTTTGTCTCCTCAGAGAGGATGGAGCGTCTGTCCACCTGCGTGGAGATTTGGGCCAGTCGGATCTCCTTCATTCTCCCACCTCAATATAGAAGGGACAGGGGGTAGGAGGAGGAGGAGGAGGAGGAGGAGGAAGTGACTAACTTTCAACCCAGCAAGCAAACCAACAAGTTGTACAGATAAAGATGACGCCCCCCCTCACCCCCACTCGTCACACACAGAAGAAGAATCGGGCGGGGTGGACTGTGTGACTCTCCCTCCTCGATTAGCCGTCTGTTCTCCCTGCTTCTTCTCTCTCTCTGTTCCTTCTTTATCTGACTGGGATTGATCAGGCGCGCAGTGCTCCTCCTAGTGGATCTCTTGCAGCACTGCACTTGTCTTCTCTCCTCCCCTCCCAGGGCTGGTTTCTACTGTATGTAAAATTGGACAAGCCTCTCCCCCAAGTCTCCGTCTGTGCTGGTCATCAGGGAATCTTGTAAAATAACAGTAGATGATAAATATACATTACCTATACACACATGTATAATAAACATTGAAACAAGATCTTTGTTCTGAAAGCGAGAGAAAAGGCGCTCCGTTTGTCTGTATCTGTTTTTAATTGCCAACTGGCGCTGAAACTGAATGTTTGCATTTTTCTATAGCTGTGGAACACCAATTACAGGCCAAGCGAGAAATCTTTGTGAATCAGCAGGGCATTAGCGCAAACCCCTTACCTTTTATTTCAGACCCTTCCCTGTACATACCTGAGGATGTTTCTCATTCATTCACAAGGAATATTGGACTTGTGGATAACAGGGAACTGTGTCACTGCTACCTGTTTGTAAATACAATTTTGCCCCTGAAAGCTTGGCTGCTCCCTTTTCTGGCTCTGGGGGATTGGTCAGTTTGACAAAAAGGCAGGTTGGCTTGAGAAAACTGAGCTGTAAATCTTTTGGGAACTGAATTTTGCAAAGACTTAAGGGTTCACAATGTATGACTTGGACAAAGACTAATAAAAAAAAGAAACCTTGAAGTTGTCATAATTTAAAGTACTATAAACAGACTGTTTTAGCTCCTCTGTGGGTTTAACTAAACTTAATTTGTGTTTCATACTCTAATGCAGGGGCTCTAACCTTTTTAGAGCCATTTTTGAACCAGAGATGAATCATGTTACGGGATTAAGATGAACTTCACAAACTGCATTCAAGAGTTTATAAAAGAAAAAAATATGAAAGATGTCCTCCTTAATTGTATGTATGCATACAATTAAGGCTAAAACATTACCTTAAAAACCTGTGCTAATAATTTTGGGTTGCTTTAGACATTTTAAGCAGATATTGCATGAAAAAAGAGCTCTTCCTTATGGCCTTGATAATTAAAATAATTTTGTATCAGCTTTCGCTTATTGCCTCATGTAGCTTCAGTGTTTTAGGCCGCAGACCCTTGTACAAGGTTTTTATCTGCTTTTTTTTTGTTTTGTTTTTCACTTTGAAGAGGAGTCTGAATCAATGATTACTTGGTTAAGTTTATTAAAAAAAAATTCTAAAGTTGGATTTGGCACAACTGTTGGAAAATCCTTTGTGTAACTCGAGGGATAATAAAAGGGATTTTAACTCGTGTTTTAAGGACTATATTGGCACATGAATTGGACTAATTTTTAGACACTGGTGTACATTTTTAATTAAAAGAAATTGTATAAGTCAGATTGGATAAAACTCATTTTAAACCTCCAACCTAAAAAGGGGAAATTTCTGAGGTTTAAGTCTAATTTTATTAAAGTCTGAATTGAAACATTCATCCATTCATTACTGTAACCGCTCATTCCCTAACGGGGTTGCGTGGAGACTGGAGCTTATCCCAGTAGTCCATGGGTGAGAGGTGGGGTACACCCTGGATGGCCCCCCAGTCCATTGCAGGACCACACAGACATACAAAGATGAACCACTCACACTCCCTAAGGGCAATTTTGAATGTCCAATCAACCTGTATTAAAACATTTGAAAAAATGCTTTAAAACTCAAAGGGCTAAAGTAAAATTTGAATTCTATGTAAAGCACAGTGAGAAAAATCAAACTCTGCAAACCTAAATGTAATGTGTTTCTTTTGAGCTTTTTCAATTTACACAACACATTTTACTTAAAAATGAATTTTGTTAATATGCAAAATATTCAACGTCAAAAATCGTTAGGAGAGTCTAGTTGCAGACCTGCACTGTCAGGCCAGTGACATCGTAATTTTTACACATTATGGAAAACAGACCTCAAATATTATCTGGGGTTACTTTGTATGCAAATTACCTTGCAAGAGTCTGAACTTTCTTTGCTCATTGATATGTGTGTTTCAGAGGTGTCAAGTAACGAAGTACAAATACTTCGTTACTATACTTAAGTACACATTTTAGGCATCTAGACTTTACTCCATTACTTATTTTTATGATTAATACTCATTACATTTTCACACAAGTTTCTGTGCTTACTATTCCTTACATTTCTAAAACAAATGTTACTCGTTACTCTTGGCTTCGGTTTAATGCAGAGGTCACGGATTAGCGGACCGCTCTTATACAGGAAAATGCGTCCCTGTCGAGAGATGCATCCCCAGTCGCGGGAGCGCACCTCGCTCTGTACAATTATGGCCAATGGAGCTACATGTTATATAAATAATATAAAAACGTTTAAATATACCTCTCGTGGGAAAATTTGTGGTTATTTGGCAGATTCATTTACAATAGTACGGCTGTTATGAACAACATTAAAACCAAAGATTTTGTTCGAGGTACGGCTGATTTATTTTGCAGTCTCTTGTTATTCACACACAAGTGATGCTGACGTGAGTTTGGAAACAGCTTTGGCTTAAGCGGAAAATGAAACGCGCAAGGAAAGAGACATAAACGGAACAGAACTTAACTCGTACAATAATGTATTTATTCAGAAACAGTTTTGGCTTTCTTATAATACTGAATGCTCTATAATTGTATTGCACATCTGCTAGCTTTTTATTCCAAAAAATCTATAATATTACAGCAGCAAATTATCAAAGTTTTTTCAAAAGCCTGTTTAAAAGCTCCAAATGAGGCCTCAGATCATACAGCAAAAATTGCGCTGTCATTGTTTTACAGGGCAGAATTTGCATTTGCTGACCCTTGTCTTTTAACTACTGATGGATATACAGGAATACAGTCATACAAGTGTCTACTCCTCTCAGATAGCATGGGATTCCATTTTTGGCTATTTCTATTTTTTTTATTTAAAAATTCAGTGTATAAAATGAATGCATAAATACCTCATGTTAAATTCTGTTTAAAGTAACAGATCATTAAAATGTCTCTGGATCTTTACTGGTTGAGGAATTTCTTTATTCGGACCCCACTGATTTTTAATTGGTTACCCCTGGTTTAATGTTTATAAATACTTATTTCACCTCTTGGGCGCCATCCAATGCAGATCATTGGTGCCATCCACATCTAGTGAAAACTAGTGTAATTGGATGAGTCATATAACGCAAACACTCATTGCTTAGCTAAAGGAAATCATCAGAAGCAAGCAGGTGTTCTTCATACTGCAAACGTGAATTGTCTCTGCCATGCTACAATGTCGGATTCAGAAAAAGATGTTGAAATGTCTGAAAGGTCAGACACAGGTGAGAACGTATCGGGAGATGGAGACGGAGACCAACAAGACCTCCCTCATCCTTGGCCCTATATCAAAGAATTTTTCAAAATAGTTGAAAAATTGAGCTTTCAATTCATATAGCAGCATTTGGTTGTTTTTTTAAAGGTTACATTATACTTTTATACTTTAAGTAGTTTTTGGAGCACATTTTTTTTAAACTTTTAGTTGAGTAAAGAGGTAAAGTTCATACTTCAACTTTTACCAGAGTGTTTTTAAACTGCATTATTTATACTTCTGCTAAAGTAACAAATGTGTGTACTTTTGACACCACTGGTCTGTTTTAGAAAAGGACACAGATCCAACCAATAACATGAGATTAGAATCTCTTGTGGTTAATGAATACAAAACCAGAATCAGCTGAAACCTACATATTGTTTTTAAACCTGGGCTTGGCTTTTTTTCATACACATTCATTCATCAAGAACACTGCGTAGAAAATTTTAAAATTTTTTCCACAGAAAGTTAGGGAACAGTAATGTGGCTTAAAAGCAGTGTCTGCAGTGTTCTTTACAAATTTCTCTGTCGTCGGATAACATGCCCTATTCAGGTATTTGATGTAAATTTGATCCTGTTTTGTAATAAGTTTACCTGACAGTAAGAAATTCCCTTAATCCTGGTAGAATTAGGATCTAACTACCATGCTTTATATTATCTCAGTGTATCTTAGTGTATTTTCAAACAACAGAGGGCAGCCTTCATCACTTTGCATCCATAAGGCCTCTAATATACAGTTGATGAGAAAAAAAGACTTTTTTTGTGTTCACATGTGTTCCTTCCCTGTTATTTTTATTCTTTTCTTTTTTTTTTTGGATCATTCTTCTTTGTTCGTTCATGTATTCCTTCTCTATTCTCTTATCTGTCCTAGTTTAATTCCTTTATTCAGTCATCAGTTAGTTCCTCATTCCTTTGTCCTTCAATCGTTCCGCCCTATAATCTGCCATTGCTCTGTCTTCATTCCTTCCTCGCTTCCTTTCAATATTTCTGTCTTCCTTTTGTCCCTTGTTATTTACTACTTTCAACGGTATTTTCTTTCTATCTCTGGCTTTCTCAGGAAACAAATAAAAAGTTTAAACAGTGTAGCAATTATTGTTATAAGTTGTTGACTTTTTATATTTATGTGAATTTCGACCAAATGCCTGATAGCTGTGAGAATTTGTATCTGTATTAGTAATGCAAGAAAAAATAAAATAGGTTAAGATTATCTTTACCAAAGAACAGTTCTTTTTGATGATGAAACAAAAACATCAAAATGAGAAACTCAATTTCACTAAAGACTTGAGGTTGTAATTTAGTTTATTTCTAATAGTGCTAATTCACATGTCACTTCAAGGCACTTTATAGACAGAAAGGTTAAAAGTTTTGTAGCCAACAGTTTGCATCAAGTCATTGATTTAGCAGAAAACGGTCACTCTGGATGAGCATAGTGACATCAAACATTAGCTTGCATTGTATTGTAGACATTTCAGCAATCCCTCACACTCAGCATTCATGCAGCTACAGTGGAAAAACTCATTTTGAACAGGGAGAAACCTCCAGCAGAACCAGCCTCAGTGTGAGCAACCTTCTGCCGAGGCTGGCTGTTGGTTCAATGAGAGAAAACCAGAGAAAGAAACTGTGATCAAATACTTGCAATAATACAGCAAACTAGCTCCATAAGTGGCTCTGTGTAGGTAATAAAACAGTTGATGAGCTCTGTGCAAGTTTTCATGTCACATCAAATTAAAAGCTATAATCTACAACCCTATAGGTTATTCAATTCAATTCAGTTTATTTATATAGCTCCAATTCACAACACAAGTCATCTCAAGGCACTTTACAGTTCTCAAGATCATACAGTCAAATTGATTCAAAGTTTTCTATCTAAGGAAAACCAGTAGATTGCATCGACTTATTGACTAAAATAAAATCCCTCACACTAAGCATGCTTGTAGAGACAGCGGAGACGAAAAACTCCCTTTTAACAGGAAGAAACCTCCAGCAGAACCAGGCTCTGCTGAGGCTGACTGGGATTCAAAGAGACAGAAGCAGAGATACAAAAAGCAGCTGTAAAAGGTGGCCCCGTCCAGGAAACACACAGTCAGGCAGAAGAGCACCGAGCCAACTCCCATGTCAGAGGATGAAGAGAGCACATCCAGCCAGTGACGGTTAGAGAAACAGGACTACACTGGAAAACAGGCTGATCTCCAGCATCTATAAACAAGGGTGTTGATGGAAGCAGCACAGCTGATATTCCTCTCCAGGATGGCGTCACAGCCAAACAGGAACAGACGAGGCAAAGCTACTATGAGAAAAAGAAGAGAGAGCATAACGTTAGAGATTGTACTAAAAGATTCTGCAGATTAGGAGGACAGAGATAGAATGAAGCAGAAGCAGGTTATAGCAATAACCCTATTCCTATAACCATGTCTCAGAAAGAAACAGGACTAAACACTAGAAAACAGCCCAAACTTTTATCATCTACATTCAAATATGCTGATGCCAGCAGCCCGGCTAATGTTTCCCTCCAGAATGGAGTCATAGCCAAACGGAAGCAGACCAGATGAAACTACTATGACAGGAACAAACAGAGAGAAGAAAGGTTTTGGAGGTAAACCAACAAATAATTCAGAATAGGTGAATTGAATCAGAATCAGACATAATTTAGTAATCCCAGAGGGAAATTATAAATGTTTAAATTACAGTTTCAGTACAGCCGTTCATCAAAATACATGGGGGGTGGGGGGGCAAGCTGCTGGGTTCCCACAGGTTATCTGGCTGCCCAGGTCCCGGCGGTTACCTAGCCCTGCCATTGTCTCTGTGGAAAGATAGGAGCCACATTGGGGAATAGAGATAGAATGAATAACAACAATGTAAAGTGGTCCCTTTGTCCTCCAGGAGCCTAAGCCTATAGTGACATAACCAAAAGATGGCTTATGGCTCAGGATAACCTGAGCCATAAGTTTTATCAAAAAGGAACGTTTTAAGCCTTGGCTAAAAAGTAGACAGTGTGTCTGTCTCACAGACTAAAACTGGTAGTTGGTTCCACAGGAGAGGAGCCTGATTAATAAAAGACATGTCTCCCATTCTACTTTTAGAAGTTCTAAGAACTACTAGTAAACCTGCAGATTGAGAGTGACATGCTCTGTTGGGAACATGAGAAACAATTGGCCCTCTAATATAAGATGGATTTTGTTATGAAAGGCTTCATATGTGAGAAGGAGGATTTTAAATTATATTTTATCAAGACAATCTACTCCAGTGGAGGCTTCCTATAGGTCTATGGCAGAATCATTTACATACAGGTTACATGAAAGCAAAGGTTATAAACTATTTAAGAAAAACATTGAGGAATGACTAAAAATCTTAAATAAGAACACTATTGGAGAGAAAAGTGTTTATTTACATTTTGTCTGCAGATTTGAGAACTATTGACACCTTACTCTAAAACTGGGAGCAATCTGCAGATTTTAATATCAGGATAATGGAGCACAGTACTCTTAAATTATAATGAAATGATAATGAAACTGAATGATCAAAACTTTCAATTTTTTGCGTTTGGAACATCCCTGATGGTTACAGTGCCACCTGGTGTTAATTCCCAGCCCAGGGTCTTTCTACATGGATTTTGCATGCTCTCCCTGTGCATGTGTGCGATCTCTCTGGGTACTCTGGCTCCCTCTCATAGTCCAAAAACAGGGCTGATAGGTTTATTACCTTCTCTGAAAATGTATATATATATATATATTTAGGGGTGACTGTCTGTGAATGGTTGTATTTTTTTGTGTGTCTCTGTATTGCCTTAGGATAGACTGGCAACCTGTCCAGGGTGTATCCCGCCTCTCGCTCATAGACTGCTGGAGATAAGCACTAGCTCCACTGTGACCCTGATGGAATAAGCAGCAGAAGAAAATGGATGGATTATAAAAGCTTTATATTAAAAAAAAAAAAGAGACCGCAATTATGTCTTAAGGTGGAGGTATTGATCCAAAGGACAGCATGTGATAGGGGAAAAATTTAGTCTTTTACAGTTTTTACTTTCCTGTTTAACCTTAGCTAGACCTGCAAGAGATTGAAATGTCATACTTTTGCAGAGTTCATAGGATCCCCATCAACATAATCAGGAAAGGTTTTGCTGGCTTACATGCCTGATTAATGTTTCATGTGAGATCAATAAAGTTCAATTATTATTATTATTGTTATTATTATTTATTATTGTTATTATTATATATGTGGGGCTGTGAGATATAACTAATTTCTCAAGTTCTACAAGGTTATTACGTTCCCATATTTGCCCTTTAGTATAGAATAGAACAAAACCATTAGTAGGAATTGTTTGACTTCCCTCGGGCATATGGCAAAAAGAAAAGTCCATTAAAGAGACTTGATTAACTGTAAATAACTCCCAACAGCACCTGGTTTTAGTTTTGCATCTGAATGAGAGGCAGCACCTTAAGCCTAGTGTGCAAACACCTGTTATCAGGACATCATTACCTTTATCTGCCTCACTGAAGTTCAGTAGGCCAGCCTTTTAATACCGTATACATTTCCTTGCAAAAATATTCAACCTCTGAGGATATTTTTCACCATTTATTGTTGTATAATCCAAGGTGTTTGTATTTATGACAGAGACAAACAGAGGACAGTGTGGAACTGTTGAGTAAAAAAATTATTAGTTTTGAATGTGCTTTTCAATATAAATCTATAAAGTGTGACATGCATTTTTCTTCGGCCTGCTCAATAGTGCTATTAGTTTTGTAATTATTGTGGGGAAAGTCTCTACCAAGTTTGCACTTATAGAAACAGAAAGATTTTTTCTATTCTTTCTACAAGATAGTTTACATTTGGTCAGATGAAACAAGAAAGCCTGTAAACAGTAATTTTCAAATCTTTCCACAAATAGCTTTAATCTTGTTGTCTCTATCCTGCTGAAAGGTGTAGCTCAAAGAGCTGGGCTGAAGTCTTTGCAACTGTTTTTTTCTCCAGGATTACCTTGTATTTATGTTGCTCTCTCCATTCTTCCATCAACTCTGAGCGGCCTTTCTTCAGCATGATGTTGCCACAGTGTTTTTCACTCTAGCAATGGTTTGTTCATGCTGATGTGTAGTGCAAATTCCCTGCAACAGATACAGTTTCTCAAAATGTAAAGGTTGCACTGTAAATATATATGATAGGCCTGCTCCTTGTAACTTTTTGAGCACTTTTCCTTCTATCTTGGATAGTGTGCATAAAAATGTTTTCTGCTGTTTCTATGGTTAATCAATCTAATGTTTTGGAGTAAAACCATGCCCTTTAGCCATGTGCACACTTTCCAGTTTCAAAGGATGGGGCAAACTGTTCCCTGTGAATTGTTTCAAGCTTAACATTTCTAATCCTGCCTCAACCCTCACCCCATCTCGTGGTGCTGTTTACTCACTAGTTTACTTGTGAATATAATATTTCTTCATGTAGTAATTCATTAATATGTAATATACCAAATGACGAAAGATTGAAGCCTATGGGATTTTGCATAATATCTTTCTTTAAGTTTTGTCAAGGGTTCATGCGCTGAGATTCAAGCTCGTGAAGAGGCTTATGTGCGTTTCTGCGGGGAGGAGAGGGGAGCCAGACAGGCGACAGTGAACACTGTCTTGGCTTTAGGGCACAGGCTCGGGAGCCAATGAGAAGGAGACATCCACTCCTCTCTGTCCTGCCTGGCTTGGCTCAGCACGGCGCGCCCTGTAATTAGGAGCTCTTGCTGGTTTGGGCGCCGCCCGCCACGGTGGACAGCCTGGCTGGCTGCTGCGTCAAGGGAGTTTGGGAACGCCAACTCCACAGTGAGTGAGGGTAGCAGGAGTTTAGAGCAAACAGGGCCAACTGCAGAGAAAGTTAAAACAACTGAAGCTATCAGTTCAACATGAACGAGCAATCTTCACCTGCCTTTGAGGAGAAGAAACCTTCTCTGCCTTTGGCTGCGGGGACCCCGATCTCCAACAAGGACTCCCCCCCCAACCTGTCGGAGTCCTCCGCTGACGCGGGCTTCTACAGCGGGCAGAGCGCGCTGCACCACGGCACGCAGGACTTTTACGCAGCGCAGCAGCCGTACGGAGCTTCTCACATGAACCCGTACACCTACCACCACCACTACAACCTGAACGGGATGGCCCCCAGCGGCGCGTACTCTGTGGGGAAAGCGGAATATCCGTACTCTCATGCGGCGTACAGGGAGCATGGAGCGTTCGGCCGGGAGGTGCAGTCTGCGCTGCAAGAAGGTGGTGAGAAAAAAATCCAGACAGAACCTCTGCAGCATGAAACAAAAGTTTGCTTTGATAGATTTCAATATTTTATCCCCATCAGTGTATCGAACCTATCCTCCCTAATCATCCCAGACAGACCCGTAACATAATAACTAACTTTTAAAATCAGAAAGGAGAAAAAAATCCCCAACATTTTTGAGGACAGAACAACGATTCACTGAATGTTTTAGTTAGTTTAAATGTAATAATTTAAAACACTTTTATCTATTTGTCAAATAAACATGAATGAAATACTTAAACATAAAAAATAGAAAGTATATATTAAATTGGAGTTTCGTTTGTTATGAGTCGTTTAAAGTACGTTTTTGTTGTTAATACGTCATGTTACAAGCTCAAAATTGCGAATGCGAAGAGTAAATCAATACTGAATTGTTGTTCTTTTCTAAATAAAGTTATTTGTGATCTGGTACATTCATGTTTGCCTTTTGGAGTTCAGGAAGCGCTTTTCTCAGGTACTTATAGTGAAGTAAATACAGGGCATACAGGACATCTCTTAATATTGGTTAGTTTAGCGCCAATATAAAACAGTGAAGCTTAAGTGATTAGAAGGGGTGATGCAGTTATACGGCAGCTCACAAGGTGAAGATAGTTCTAATTATTTGTTTCACAGGAATGAGATAAAAAAAAATATCTCAGAATTCTTGGTTTTGAAAAACTAAGAATCATAATTTTTTGTCATCATATTTTACAGAACTTAGTCGCTGTAGAACATTTCAATCTTGTGAATATGTTCTTTTTTTTATAATTTTTATGAATCAAATAAAGTAATCAATCTGAAGCTGTCATGTAAAGACTCTCTGTTCGATCTGAAAGTGTTCGAGGAACATGTATGAGATTTTAAAAATTTGGGAGGAACAAAGCAGTCTAGTTTCCTCCAAAGCTGTGAAATAGGACTTCAGTGTAGCACTAAAGAGGCTCCCAAGAGATGCTGACTTCAGTAATTTTACGGGCTAAGTAACACAATATGTTTATAACATTTACAAGTCATTTGGATCTTATATTTCACTCTATCACTGTTCTTTTTGTTCTGATGAGAATCCACATTTCTTCCAGTTAAACCGTTTCGGGCATCCTAATGTCCAGTCTGCTTTTTCAGTACCATATTAACCCAGGAAAAGCTTAGACCCCCCTCCACCCACCCACCCCTCCATTTTTACCTTCTGAATAAACACCAACTATCTGAAAACCTTAACTTTGATGATAAATGATTCTCATCAAAGTTAGTTGATCAAAATCTTTTATAGTTAGAATTCATATATGATGACATCCATTCCTACCTGCTGTAGAAAGCTCTCCTGGTTTCTCTTTTTTGCCTTTTAAGACTGAAGCTAACAGCTAGTGGGAGAAGGACCAATAACAAAGTCGTCTTCTACTGTATTAAAAACAACCTCAATCTTTATTAATAATAAAATGAATTAATGTTTACACTACATGGCTTCCTTATCAGATGTTTACTTTGGAAGAACAACTTAAATCAGTCAATTCTTTTTTTTTTTGTATATATAATCAGTAGTAGAGCATCAGCTCCTGGGTCTGTTTTAAGTGTAAAAAAATCACTATGACTTAACGTTGGTATAAGGATTCATTTGTTAGTTTTCTAATAAACAGCAATGACATTTTTATAAAAATGAGTTTTTTTTTTATTTGACTTCAGCCCTTTTTGGACCAGCTTTAGTGACAAATAGAAAGCAGTTTCTATTAATTGAAGAAGCCATGCATGTTAATAAGTTTTGGCAAGATATGAAATTATTCTAGTAGTACTAGTTGATGATATATGATGCCATACTTGGTTTGTTTAAAGACTGTAATTTGGAAACAGAGGCTGCGTTACACTGCCTTTGTTACTGATTTGACAACAGAAAATGAAATAACTGTTTCCGATCACATTTATACACTGAAAAAAAGAATGCAACCATTTTCGAAATTTACTTAATCCTGGTTAGTTACTTTAACACAAGTTAGCTGAGTAAGACATAAAACTATTTTGTTAAAGTACCTAAATATTCCATTCAATTCAGTTTATTTATATAGCGCCAATTCACAACCCATGTCATCTTAAAGCATTTTACAGTTCACCAGATCATACAGTCAAATTGATTTAGTTTTCTATCTAAGGAAAACTAGTTGATTGCATCAACTCATTGGTTCGAATGCAATCCCTCACACTAAGCATGCTTGTAGCGACAGTGGAGATGAAAAATTCCCTTTTAACAGGAAGGAACCTCCAGCAGAACCAGGCTCAAATATGATTAAGTAAATGCCAAAAGAGGTTGCATGATTTTTTTTTCGGTTTAGCCATGTTTATTTATTGGACCAACTCTTAAGTTTGTCTTTCAGCGAACATTTACAAATTGATAATCAAACTATTTGATTTTAAGTATAAATTAAATGCATTGATTATTTTTGCTGTGGGAAGATGTTTCACTTGAATGGAGTCTGAAATAACAACAATAAAAACTAACAGTAAAATATGTAATAATGGTTAAAAGGACACTAGACATCTACAAATTTAATAGTTGTAAAATTTTTCTATTTTCATGAAGTGCTAATAAGAATGTAGTGTCATGCAAATTTTTGAAAAATACATTTAAAATATTATTTTTGGTTATTATAGCTGATACCACCTATCTATGTTGAATACTCTTATTTTTTAGTATGATACGAAGTAGGTTTTGGAAACTGACAGCACTTAGGATTCTGAGTAGAAGAAGAAACTATTAAATAGTGAGAGAAAGGATACAGATCATTTCTAACTATGGCGATAAAATCACTTCTGACCTCATAGCTTCTTGAGTTATTAAACTAAATTGCTGTCTCAAATATTTGATTTTAGTTTGGTCCAAAATGTAAAATATTTCTACAATTAAAATAGATTCCTGAAAACACAGTCCTCCTGAAAACACAATCTGAGATTGACATATTTACAGAAAAGACAAAAAAGTAGGACATTTTTTTCCAGTAATGTCTTTTTAATGTGGTCGAGCCAAACATTGACTGTATTTTTATTTGGTGGTTTATAGATGCCTTTATTTTATTTGTAGGAGATTTTAAAAATTAGAAATCTTACTTCTTTTTTTATAAATAGGGTTAAACTAATCTTGTTCTCACAAACTCACTATTATGTTGACTTTGATGAAAAAAAAAAATCTTATAATCGGAAGGAGGAGGAAAACCCTGGCCAGACCATTATTACCTATGGTCACTGAATCATTGTCTATTAATGCAACCATTTTGATGGATTAATAATTTAGGGGAAAATGGCAGAGCAGGCCATCACACTAGATTATATTTATCGGATAGACGAACTATTGATGTTAATGCATTCCATTTAAACAACAGTATTTGATAATAATACTGATGTCCTCAATTACGTTACAGAGCAGAAACCAATTTTAACAATTCTCAGATGTCAGTCCAACTCTATATATTATATTATATTATATATATTATATTACTCTTCCTCAAGCTTTGTTGGGCTTCTGTGCACACTGAGTGGGGAAAACAAACTCGACAGACTGGTGTTCTGTTTTTGGCATTCCAGTTGGGAGTTGACTCCTGGAAATGGCCCCGGGGGACTTTGGCCAACAGCCACGGCACATCACGTGTCATGGCATGTCAGCCAGCCTTGGCCTTTGAATCATCCACTGTCAAAAAGTTCCTTATCACGCAAGGCTAAGGAGCCACGCCCCAAAAAAATAAATAAACAAACAAGGATACCAATAATCTCCCATGTTCAACTTTGTTTTGACATAAATTTAATAAACATTGGTTTAAAACAATTTACAGCACTTTAATTACAATTAAATTACACCACATTTGATATATAGATATATATTTTTTTACTTTGCAACATTAAGTAAGAATTTAGGTTTTAAAGTAGCCTATTTCTGAAAGTATTCTGACATACATACTATTCAGTCACCTTCGACCAACCCTCTTACTTTATGTATTGCTCTAAATCTTTCAGACTGTCTTGTAATGTGGTTTTCATATCATGTTTTCATTCAGGCTTTCTTAAATGTCACCCTTTTCCACTGGTTATGCCCATTTCCCGATCAGATTGATTTGATTAAATTTTTTTAGATTATATGTCCAACTCTGATTTTAACTCAAAAGAGTATTCAAATGTTCCAATGCTTTTAACATATACTGTAAGCACCATCTCAGCAAATAAATAATTTTGTTGTGCAAACAATTAAAACATCCATCTATTGTCACTACTTGTTTGTCTTCATGGCAAGAGTACAGGTGATCTCCAATGACAATAGGCAGAAGGTGGGATAAACCTAAGAACAGAGAAATACAAGGACACACAGGACAAACCTATAGCACACACAGCCTCCCATCAATGGCAATTTAGAGAGACATATTAACCTATAATTCATGTTTTTGGACTTTGGTAGAAAGCCAGAGTGTATGGAGAAAACCAACAAACACTAAGAGGAAACATGTAAATCCCCATCCTGGGACTGAACCCAGAGCTGCAAGGCAAGGCACTTCGCTGTGCCACACTGCAGCTCTAAAATAATTTACAATACTCAACAATTAACAATTGACTCATGATTAAAAACACTTAAGGCTAAAAATAGAGGCAGATAAAAAAGAAAAAAAAAGAAAAAAAAACTTCTTTCTATGTAGATAATAAACTTGCATGTTCTAGGGTTTTCATGGAGGTCTTTGTTCCTGTGTTCTGAAACAGCCTTTTTTTTTGCTGGCTTAAAATACTCTTTTTTGATTATTCCCTTAGTAGTGTAATATATATCTTATATATCATGAGAAATGTTAACTTGTTTTTTTTGTGCTTTTATTAGAGTTACTCATGCTGCTTCTAAACATTTGCAATTTATAAGTTATTGCTGCTATTATGATATTATCTCTATTTTGTATTCATAGTTATTTTAATTTTAATGCACAGAGCTGGGTGGTTTTTACAAGATCTTTTGGGGCTGAAAAATTACCTTTTTTGTTGTTCTGCTGTTTAGTGAAACGGGTTAGAGGCTATGCTGTGCGTAGCTCATTAACAGCGTCATTTAAGCACCATCACCCAAATAAAAGCAATGATTAGTGCACATTCAGGTTCCACACCATGAATGTCCTTGCTTTTCAGGGTTAAAAATAACTAGAATAATATAGTATGTCCTTCTTCTTAGCTAGGAAAAGTGATCCTCTTTCAGCCATCCCCCTAGCAGTGAACAGCAGCATGTTAGTGATGGGTAGCTCTGCATTACCTTAAGGAGTTAGAATAATCACAGGTTGCGCTTTCATTTTAATGGAATATTTTTGGCAAATATGGATGGTAAATGAGTGCTCCAGTCTTGCCTATGTAACCTATCTGAATGAGTCATGTGACCTAAAGCACTGGTTTACAGCAGTCAGAACTCCGCTGTGCAATCTGAACGTCAGAGCTAAAAGTTGTTGTTTAGCAAAAAACAACAAAAATTGTTTTGACACTAACCTGATTGGTTATATTCTTGTTCCCTGATGTAGGATTTCACCTAGAAGGGTAAGTGGCAAAGTAAGTTTGAGAAATCAAACGGAAAACTTTTGTCGCCATGATTTCTCAGTCTGTTAGTCTGCAGTGTTCTGATATCAGACTTTAAGACATAGAGAGAGACTATATAATTTTGTGACATGCAGCATTGAAAGTGGCTTAGGGGGCTCTAAACCTTAGATGTATAGATCCGGCACCCTTTAGTGGCTAAAAGGTACACCGAACAGAGGACTTTATGTATTAGTGCAAAAACCCCAATATGTTCTATTTTAGGTTTTCTACACCATTACTGTCCATGTTTTTCATGACAGGAAATACCTTGACATAACCTTGTTAGTCCTCCCTGGAAGTGAAAGAAAAGTAAGGCACAGGGACTGCACAGCAATAGATGGGGGAGGGGCAGCATTGTGTCCTTAATACAGCAAAAACAATTTGATAATCACAAAACTTTCTCTGACATTCATTTAAATAAACATAATATTGTTATTTAATACATTCAGCTTCCTAATGTTAGTTTATTTTTCAATTAAGCAAAACTGTTTTCTTTATTCTGCTAATATTTACTGAAGAATCTGTTCTTCATGCAAGATTTACTGCAGAAATACCAGTACAAATTGGGAGTGTACTACAGAAGCAGGCCTTCAGGCTGCAGCAAAAGTACCTATAAATCTCTGTCTCCTTCCCGCAGTTGTGGGAAACTCTGAGACCAAATTATAAGTTCACAGTGGTGGAGGAATTTCTTTGAAAGTTCTGTTACAAAGGCTATGGCTATTTCTGCACTACAAAATCTCAGCTCAAACTTTCCTCTCATAAAAAATGTTGACAAATCATTGGAGGGAATATCATTTTTTTTTTGTCTTTTTCCCTTACCACAGTGAAAGAGGAACCTGACCTGGAAGTCCGTATAGTGAACGGGAAGCCCAAGAAGGTCCGCAAACCCCGGACCATTTACTCCAGTTACCAGCTGGCTGTGCTGCAGAGGAGATTCCAGTCTGCCCAGTACCTGGCCCTGCCAGAGCGGGCTGAGCTGGCTGCGCAGCTGGGCCTCACCCAAACACAGGTAAGCCTGCAAGGCAACCATCTTCATTGTGTTTCTGTATAAAAATAAAATATGCTTCTGAAGAAAATTGTGCAACAAACAACTGTTACTGCCTGTGAGGCGCCTGATGACATTTTTACCCGGTTAGCAGAGGTGTCAAGTAACAAAGTACAAATATTTGTTACTGTACTTAGGTACACTTTTTAGGTATCTATACTTTACTCCATTACTTATTTTTCTTCCTACTTCTGACTTCTACTCATTACATTTTCACACAAGTATCTGTGCTTTCTATTCCTTACATTTTTAAAACAAACATTACTCGTTACTCTTGGCTTTGGTCTAATGCAGAGGTCCCGGATTAGAAGACCGCGGTCCGAATACGGACCCACCTGCTGGCCTATCCGTACCCAACCTGATTTAAAACATTTATAAATTACCACAAGTTGTCTGATGTCACTTGCTCCTGTTACCCCGAAATCCCACATCCTCTGTCTTAGCTCCATCTCCGCTCCGCCCCGCAGTGCTCCAGACCTCCTGTGCAAAGCAAAGCCTACAGCCTCTGCTGTTCCTCCCGTATTGCTGCGCTCCGACTTACTACCAGAGCTCGAGGAGAGCATGCGTGATATCATTAAATTTGTAGGAGCAAAACATGCAGAAATGAATCAACATCCAGCATATGTACGGTTTCTGATGGAGATGATAAATCTGCTTCCTGGTTTGTTGAAGTACCAATAGTTTGCATCCAATCTTTTAATTAAACGGTGTTGTTTTTTAAAAATACATACAAATTATGCTCTAATTTGTAGTTACCGATTTGTTGTTACTATATTTTAATTTGAGAAACCGGATCTTCTCGCCATGCTTTTTCATATTTGGTGGATTCCAATAGCGGATCTTGACCTGAATGTACCAGAGCAAACCCTGCACATTTCCAGTATGTTTGGCTCAACCTGCTGCTGTGTAGCAGGATTCCCCACTATGAACAGAATCAAAAATAAATATCAATCCGGGCTAGCGAATGAGCACTTTGATGTGTGCTTGAGAATGGCTTTGTCTCCATTCAAACCCAGGTTTAAAGTCTTGCAGGGCAGCCAAAATCCCACTACTTTCATTAAGCCAGAAAAAAGATATTTTTTCTATTTAAAAAATTTATTTATTTCAGTGTTAATTTTTTTTTTAAAGTAACAGGTCATGAAAAATGTCTCCGGGACCTTTACTGGTTGATGATTTTCTTTATTCTGACCCCGCTTATTTTAAATTGGTGACCCCTGGTTTAATATTTATAAATATATGTTATTTCCTATCATGTGCTCCATCCAATTCAGATCATTGGCGCCATCCACATCTAGTGAAAACTAGTGTAATTGGATGAGCCATATTACACAAACACTCATTGGTTAGCTCAAGGAAATCATCAGAAGCAAGCAGATGTTCTTCAAACTGCAAAGGCGAATTTTCAATGCCATGCTACGATGTCGGATTCAGGAAAAGATGTCGAAATGTCTGAAAGGTCGGACACACGCAGAGCGTATCGGGAGATTAAGAGGGAGACCAACAAGACCTCCCTCATCCTTGGCCCTATCACAAAGAAATTTTCGAAATAGTTAAAAAATTGAACTTTCAATTCATCTAGTGGCATCTGGCTGGTTTTTTTTAAAGGTTACTTCATACTTTTATACTTAAAGTAGTTTTTGGAGCACATACTTTTTCACTTTTACTTGAGTAAAGAGGTCAAGTTGATACTTCAACTTTTACCAGAGTGTTTTTAAACTGCAGCATCTATACTTCTACTTAAGTAACAAATGTGTGAACTTTTGACACCACTGCCAGTTAGAGACTATTGAAAAGATCTAAGGCACACTTAAGCAGGAAGTGTTCACTTTCAATGTCAAGTTCTCAGACAATTCAATAGCTAAACTTTTAAGCTTCATAACCATGTAGCAGGATATTTTTTTAATTTTTTTAAAGTAGATTTCATAACTTAACAGGAGATTTTAGACATTCAAATCCTTTCACAGCTTTGCTTAACTTTTCCTTTTAGTTAAAATCTAAGAATTTAAAAGATTTGGGGACTGTACATACACAAAGACAAATTTAACAAAGCTACATATATGCAAGACACAAAATGAAAGGAAAGTGTCTGTGGTTGACATTTAACAGTTGTCAGTTGTTGTTGTTTTGTCTTGTAATCTAAAATCATAATCTCTGCACTAATGATTTACTACCAGTCATCTTCACTGGAGTGATAACGTCCAAACTTGAGGTATGGTTTGTTTTATTGTGGCTGTGGTAGATCATTGTTCAGCGTTATCCTTGAGTGACTCTCACAAGCATATAATTTACTCTGGTCTGCTTTTATATATGTAGAAAGCATCCATGAAATAATGTACTCGATTTGGTTTGATTGGTAATGCAAGCCAACTTACAATGAACCTTTTAATTGTTTTCTTAGAGAGATCCACGGCAAGTTAAATCTGTTGGCCCAGTTATATTACAGTTTTCCTACTAACTTAAAAAGTTATGTGATGTATAAAAACTCATTAGATCATTTATTATCAACCTTTTCTCTTATAACTCCTTTTGAGCCCCGAATTATGTTTTTTTTTTACCGGATTATTAAGTGTAATAATTATCTTAAAGGGATGGTTAGTATGTTGAAATAAGGCTTTTGGATAGTCCATATTAGGTCTCATCAGGGAACTTTGGGTTGTAAGCTCAAATATTTGATCTTTTCTCAGGCCTCACATTTATTTCAAAACGCCCACAAGCAAAATAAACATACTCGCATGTATGTTAAAACACTTCTGCGCATGGTTTATCTGCCACTGCACAACAAAATCACACTTGCGCGATAAACTGCTGCCATGAGAGGAGAAAATCGAGCGAGTCAGCTCGTTTTATTATTTTTTTTTAACCTTCATTTAACCAGGAAAAAAATCCCATTGAGATTAAAAACCTCTTTTTCAAGGGAGTCCTGGCCAAGAGGCAGCATTAAGCATAGATACATGGCTTGGCCCCCTCTTACTTGTCTGAGATTTTAACTTTTTGCAATTGTGGTAGAGCCTTACGCTCCTCGGGTCAGCTTCTGTTAGAGGTCCCTAGGTCAAGACTCAAACAGTGGGGCGATGGTTCTTTTGCCGTCGCTGCTTCCAGACTGTAGAACAAACTACCCCCTGACATCCGCACCACTACTGACCTCAGCCTTTTTAAAAAAAAAGCTTAAAACCCACTTTTTTAAATTAGCATTTAATTCTGACTAGGATAATACTGTCTCTTAGATGTCCTCTTTCTGTGTGCTCCTTTCCATGCACCTCTGGAAGGCTTTTAATGTCCTGCAGCGCTGCACCACTACAGCACTTTTAGTTAAGGGTGCTCCGATCAGGATTTTCGGGGCCGATCACCGATTGCTGAAAGCAGTATTGGTTGATACCGATCACCAGTCACCGATCACTGGGTCTATCTGAAGCCTTCTATTCAATTTTAAGTCTTAACAAAAATGTATATGTATTAAAATTAACAGAAG
>NW_015151690.1:84462-90139 GCF_000732505.1 Cyprinodon variegatus
TAGGGTTGCTGTCGTTGCAATGTCTCCGTAACAGACAGCTGAGTGAGTGGCGCCGGAGCTGCACACCGCTCTCTCTCTGCCTTAGCGCTAGCTAACTTTGAAAACTCCTCGTACTCCTTTCTGTGACTAACCTTCAAATGTCTGATGAGATTGGTGGTGTTAAAATGTCTTTGGAGCTTTCCGCCTCGAGGAATTTCCTTGGCACACACGTTGCAAATCGCTAATGTATTGTCATTTTCAGACACCTTGAAGAACTGCCAGACTGGTGAATGTAGGGAGGCCGCCATTTTAGCCGTCCGTTTTCTTCTTCTTCCCCACTTCCAGTCGCATACCAATGCAGATCAACTACAGCGCCCCTAGAGGAATCGGAGGAGTGAATCCAACAAGTAGTGCGTCTAATCGGCCCGTCTGATCGGCCTTTATGGAGACCGCCGATCAAACTATTTAAAGCCTTAATCGGCCGATAACGATCGGTGACCGATCAATCGGAGCACCCTTACTTTTAGTTGTATCTGTATGTTTTGTATGTGTTATGTGTTGTTTTATGGCTTTGTTGTAAAGCACTTTGGGTACCATTTGGCTATTGTAAAGGGCTATACAAATAAATTTGATTGATTGATTGATTGATTGATTGATTGATTGATTGATTGATTGATACATTAAAATAAATGACAGGTACATAAAAAAAAACATCAAGTAAAACAATTACAGATCATTGCGGCTGCTTCAAATTCTTTCACTTTTAACTTAAAAGCATTTAATTATAAAAACTCAGTGAACTTCCAATTTCTTTGTAAAATATTCCAGTCAGAATGAGCTGCGTAGCTAAAGGCTTTCTTCCCCAGTTCTGTTCGGGCAAATTGAACAGTGAGCAACAGCTGATTGTTGGATCTCAGGGCAGAAGAAGCCATGCTTTTCTCTGTAAGTAAGGTACAAATGTAAGAGGGCAGTAATCCAAGAAGGGCCTTGGAAATAAAAGTGTACCAATGACACTGCGTTCTCGTAGAGAGGGAAGGCCATCCCACCTGAGAGTACAGGTCAGTGATGTGTCATGGCTCTACAGTTTGTGATGAACCTTAATGAAGCATGGTAAACGGAATGTGTGATAGAGTGAATCATAGTGTCAGGAAGCCTTTGACTGAGAGCTCGTTATCCATAAGTGAAGATGGAACAGTGGTGGAGGCTTCTGCAACGTTTGCATGGGGTAAGTGGTAAGCCTTAGTCAAAGGTTTCGTGAGAATACTTCCCGTGTGATTGTGTCTGCAAGGCCCAATCAGGAGGAAACTCACAGAAGAGGTTTGTCTCCGCACAACCTGTCAAAACACATTTTCCTTCGTGCACAGAGAAAATAGTCTGAGGGCACAGACACTTTCGCGAACAGTGCCATCCCAGAGCTTTTTCCGCTGGATAGAAAATCGTGCGCGCGGTGAAATCCCTAGCATCATCCCAAGTGCAGCCTGCGAGGAACCGAGGTGCGAGATTTTCTCATCTTGAAGTGGCAGTTTCTGGCTCATGTATGCTTTTGTTGTGCAGTGGTAGATAAACCAAGGGCAGAACCAGATTAACTTACATGCGAGTATTTTTTTTTTGCTTGTGGGCATTTTGAAATAAATGTAACGCATTATTTTCTCAGTTAGTAAACACACCATATCTAAGCACTAAAACCCTTTGGTGTGGAAGCTGTTACTGTGGGAAGCTTTTATTTCCAGTATCACTGAGGTTTATACATTTTTTTAAAGAGGGAAAAGAAAATCTGTAAGAGTTCCTTGAAACTAGACTTTACTTCCTTAGGTTTAAAATTGGGAATAGTTTGCTAGAATTGATTGGTTTATTTCTCTTATTATATGAAAAGGTGATCTGTGTTTATCCAATGTGTGATACATGATTGGAGATGAGAAAAATACATATCTACTGAAAAGTAAAATAATGTTGGCTCATAACCTTTTAAAAAATTAAGAAACAAACAAAAAATCTGTACAAACGAACAAAATATCTCTGAACAATCATAAAGAAAGCTGTTGATTTTATGTTTTCAACTACTTAGACCTTTAACAGAGTACGTTACACAACCTAGCTCTCATCCTCAGTATTTGGGGCACACATGTAAAAGAGGAATCTCTTATCAGGCCAACCAAATCAAAATAGAGACTTTTGACATCCAAAATATTGGATGCACATGACCGTAGGCTCACAGTCTCACAGAGAAACATGGTGGTGCTGGCATCATGGTGTGGGAAGGTGTTTTCATTAGAGACAGAGGAGAATGAAAGAAGCTAAATATTCAATTAAATTTGCGTTCAGTTGAGTTTATATATGTGCATAGCACCAAATCGCAACATGCTATCTCAAGAAAAGGCAAGGTCATACAGGTAGATTGGTTTAAGTCCAGATGAACTAGCTATAACGAGGACAATCAGAGAAAACATAAAATCTGGGGTTGAACTAAAAAAATAATACTTGAGAATATAATTAGAATCTAGTAGAGAGTGGAAAAGTGAATACCTTGCAGAAGCCAATAGATCCATTAGCGTTGATACAGAAATGTTTCAGTCCATTCAAATATAGTGACGTCTTTGACTGCAATGCGTCAGCCAGAGGCGAAAAGCCGAAGCAAAACAAACATGGCTGCACTGCACTCTTGGAATACCCTTTTTTTCTTTTTGAAAAACGAGCTGAATGACTAGATTTTTGCCTTTGTGGATTGGAAGATGTTTGCGCATTCATCCCAGACAGATTTGGTAAGAGTAACTCTGCCAGTTGTAAAACAAATCAAGAATGCGATACGTCACAGCTGCTACTGCTGCTGTGATTGGCTAAAAGCTAGACATGGGAGCCATGTGCCACATGATTTAAATCTAGAATCCTAGGCTTTACCCTCCATATTCCTTCTTGAAAATGGATCTCTAATCATCTGTATTTAGGCATTTTCCTCACTATGAATAAGATTTATTCACCACTTACTTTCTGAGTGGGATAAACTATGCTTGAACCAGAGATCCTTCTCCCCAACAGCATTTTACTTCAACTATGAAGCCCAAAGTTTATAGGCTGTTCCTATTCTCTGAGTTAACAGTAGACCATAAAACCATTCTGTCTGTTTCATACAGGCTTTAAGCTTTAAGCCTATAGGTAGCAGGAGGTTTTGAAGACATGGGGATCTCTATCTCTGTGCGTCCACCCGGACAACAACTATAAAGCATTGGCCCGCTCAGAGCGACTTCAGAGTCAGCCTTCAGCAAGAAATATTACTCACTCAGAGGCAACTGAGTAACTCAGAGGAGAAATTATCTGTGGTCATGGTAGTGGCTGAGATCGCACACCTACTGCTGAGTATAGTGAAGACAAAGGTTACAAACTATGACAGTATGGAAGAGCAGAGACGTAGAAACAAAGGCACAAAATCAGCATCTGGATGATAACTGAAGCATTAAATTGAGGTGAAGAAAAGCCAAGTTGTTTTTGCTGATTAGTTAATGTGATTTTCATTTGTCAGATTGTGCTCTTATAGTTAACTCTAATAATTGCAGTTAAGGTCAGAAAAATGAATGTTTGGTCGTTAAGTTGTTGATCCATTTTTTGCTTGGTGAACAAAACATTTTCCAATTTCTTTAAAAAAAAAATCTTTACACTATGTTTTTAAATGTTCTTTGTTTCAGGTCAAAATATGGTTCCAGAACCGACGCTCCAAGTTTAAGAAGCTCTACAAGAATGGAGAGTTTCCACTGGGGGAAATCCCTTGCGAACATAGCCCAGATGCCAGCGATTCCATGGCCTGCAACTCTCCCCCATCCCCGGCTGTGTGGGACACCACCAGCAGCAACAACACAAATGGCAGCAGCAACAGTATAAGCAACGTCACAAACGACAACAGCCTGAAGAATAACTCGATGCTGGATCCTGCCAGCAGGGGCCAGGGGCCCTATCAGCCTCCAGTTAGTTCCTCTTCTGCTTACATGGATGAGTTTGCACAGCATAACTGGCACCAGCAGCAGGGGGCACATTTAGGTCTGGCCCAGTCAGGCCAGATACATCACACACCACCAACAGCACCCTCAGATGCTCAGAGTATGCGAGCCATCTACTGAGGCTACAAATCTGGACAATCCAAGCCCTGTGCTGAAAAACTTTTAGGGATTTCTTTTTTCCTTTTTTAAGGCATTTCAGCTTTGCTGTGACCCAAATTACTTGACAGAGAACATTCACAAGCAATGACTTGTAAAAAATACAAAAGGGGGCTGAAAACAGTGTCCGCATCATTGTGCTCCTTACCCACTCCCAGTTGGACTCATAACCTTGGGGGAGATTACATGGATTGAAGTGTTTTGCACTGCATAGTCTGATGACATTTTGTGATTTCTATTCTTTTTTTTTCCCTTTGAAATTTCTCCATATTTAACTTGCAAACATTTAATTATTTGGTCATTGAAATAAATTATGTTGTAGACACGTCATCTGTCTTTTCTCTAATGAAACGTTGTGCTACTGAAATCTTCGTTGGACTTTACCAAACATAAAGATTATCAAGGTTAACCAGCTTCATGTTGGTTTAAAAATAAGATCAGTTTGATAAACTCTTTCTCTTTTCAATCTGTGTGTTAAATCTGACAAAAAACTGGTGTTGCACCAGTCTTTCTGATACTCTCTTCTATGCTCCGAGAAACAGAGCAAAATCCAAAGTTAAAGTGTTGCACTTTTAAATTATTTTACTGATAAACAGTGCCGACAAGTTTTCATCTTCAAATTATTAATCAGAAACTAAAAAAATATATTTTTTCTAACCACTTCAATAACTTTTTTTGTAGGTGTATGCTAATACAAAATACTTAAAGCTACTCATTTTTAGTATCAGTTTAAGTGTTGGTAATACAGTAATATCAGGGAAAGCACAGAACTGTTAGACTATTTAGAAGGAACTTCTGAAAGTACATTAAATATGAAATTATTACATACTGGTCAACAAATGATAAGTGTTTTTATGAAGAATTATTCATTTCAATGTGCTTTATTGGAGACATCTATTTTTGTCAAACAACACTACTGGTTTGTGACATCATGGTGCGGTATCGGCTGTTGATGAAGTCAGAGTGCTGTATCTGGTGTTTGTCACAACTCGCTATTATCCAAGTCATCTTGAGAACATTCTTCAAAATGCTGCCTACATAGTATGTGTTTTTTCTCTGGCCAGAAGTTGGATGGCAAATCCTCCCTCTTCAAGTTGGCAATCCAACGATGAACCCGTCCTTGGAGGATTATGAATCGGAAAGGTGAAATGACATTTTATCCGATGTATTACAACATCCAACTGCCATGCACGCTGGTTTAACTATGGCTCTTGCGAATTTCAATAGTGAAGTCCTCTCGAAATCAGATGTTTGTAGTAGTTCCCATTGATATTGCTTGTAAAGCCTGGAGAATGCCGCTAGGCATTTTCTGGGTTCGCCCCCTACACCCCCACCCCACCCCCCCTTGCCTCTTCATCGTTACATCATTCTATACCTTTACTAGACATGGATATACTTTTGTATATTCTGCTGTAAAATCATTATTATCAAGTTTAGTACTTATCTGATATCTGATTTTGGTTTCTTATTTTTAGACCTTAGACTTTAGACAGATTTTATTTGTCATTTTGTTTACACAAGTGTTAAAAAAAAATAAATTTTTTTTTAAAAAAAAA
>NW_015151690.1:90262-102339 GCF_000732505.1 Cyprinodon variegatus
AATAATAATAAAATACAATACAATAACCCATGCTACAAAACATTCAGTGGGCAGTGGGGAAGAAACTGTTATGGAATCTGCTGGACCTGCATTCAATGCTTCGAAGTCTCTTCCCAGAGGGCAGCAGGGAGAATAGTCCATTGTGGGAGTGTGAGGGGTCATTTATGATGTTACGTGCTCGGGACACGCAGTGCTGGGATGAAATGTCTTTTATGGAGGGAAGAGGAGCCCCAATGATATTCTCTGCTATTCTCAACACTCTTCTCACTTTCTTCCAGTCTGAGGTGCTGCAGCCTCCACACCACACAGTGAGACAGCTGGTCAGAACGCTCTCTATGGTGCTTTTGGAGAAGGTGGTGAGGATGGGTGGGGGCAGGTGGGCTCTCCTCATCCTTTGCAAGAAGTGCATGCACTTCTGTGCCCTTTTGACCAGTGAGGTGGTGTTTACATTCCAGGTGAAGGTGTCTGTGATGAGCACCCCCAGGAATTTGATGCTGTTGACCACCTCTACAGCTGAGCTGTTGATGACCAGTGGAGCGTGGTTAGGACGGTTCTTCCTGAAGTCCAAGATGATCTCCTTCATCTTCTCTACGTTCAGGATCTGGCTGTTATCTTTGCACTAGTCCACCAGCTGCTCCACCTCCTCTCTGTAGTCCAGGTCGTTGTCATCCCTGATAAGGCCCACCACCGTGGTGTCGTCTGCAAACTTCACGATGTGGTTAGTGGTGAACCTGGGGTCGCAGTCATGTGTCATCAGGGTGAAGAGTAGGGGGCTATGGACACAGCCCTGAGGGGAGCCTGTGCTTAGACTGACATCAGAGGTGTGAAAGTCTAGCAGCCAATTGCGGAGGCGTGTTTTGAATCCCAGCTGTTTCAGATTTCAAATTCAGAGATTCAGAGACAGAAGCATGGTTGTGCAATGCGATCTCCAGTGTCACCAATTGTAGCCAATCGTTACATGGAAGAAATGGAAAAGAGAGCTTTAGACACTTTCAATGGAACACCACCAAGCCACTGGTTTAGATATGACACATTCATCAAAATACAGCAAAAGGAAGTGGAAGCTTTTAAGAGACACATCAACTCTGTTGACCACAACATCAAATTCAGCAGAGAGGATGCCAAGCACAACAAACTACCTTTTCTGGACTGTCTGGTGACCATAGAAGGAGTTGGAAGCCTAAACACTGAAGTGTAGAGGAAACCTACTCACACAGACCAGTATCTTGTTTTTGACTCACACCACCCACTGGAACACAAACTCTGTCATCAGAACTTTACAACACCAGGCAGAACATGTCCCTACTAAAACAGAAGGGAAACATAAAGAACAGAAACACATCAAAGATGCTCTCCAAAACTGCGGATACCCAAACTGGGTGTTTATCAAATCAGCAAGGAAATCCAAAAGGCACGCAGCAGAAGATAGCGGTGAGAAAATTAAACGCAAAAAAATCACAATCCCTTATGTTGCTGGAGTCTCTGAAAAACTCAAGAGGATTTTTTCCAAACACAAAATCCCAGAAAATTTCAGCCCACACAGACTAGTGCATCCTAAAGATAAAACCCCCAGACCGAATATGAGCGGAGTGGTATATGCTGTTCAGTGCTGGATGACTGAGAATCTTCATCAGCATCCTTGATCTTCTGACTGTGGTTCTGCTTCGCTGATCTGAAGGCACGGTTTAAGTTGGCATGCACTGTTATTAGTGCCTCCTTATCACCAGACTTGAAAGCTTAGTTCCGTGCTTTTAGCAATTTCCAAATCTCTCCATTTATCCAGGGTGGTTGGTATGCCTGGGTGATGATGTTCTTTTTGATGCTGACGTCCTCAATGCATTTGTTGATATAGGCTGACACAGTCATGGCATACTCATCAATATTTAACAAGTTATCATATGTTGCTGCAGCCTTGAAGATATTCCAGTCAGAGCATTCAAAACAGTCTTGGAGTGTTTCCATGGCGCCCTCAGACCAGACTCGGAACTCTTTAACTGTCAGTTTAGCCCTGATCAGCTGGGGCTTTTGTGCAGGGATAAGCATGACAGATAGGTGATCTGATGAACCGAGGTGGAGGCAGGGGGCTGCTCTCAATGCATCTTTGATGTCAGAGTAAACTAGGTCTGAAGTGTTTTCACCCCGAGTTACAAAGTCCACATGTTGTCATGATGGGTCTCTGTGTTTAAACCCACATGCAGAACACCACAGGAAACGGAGTAAAAGTTTAACAGTTTATTAAAGAGAAGCACAGAAATGTTATGAATGAGCAGGTTCTGGTTCTGGTCCGGGACTGGAATCACAGAGTAATCTGAAGAGATGAATAGTTTGGTTAGCCAGGTAACAGTGATGACTTGTCAGGGGTTTGATTCTGGTTTGTACCTGATGAGGTTCAGACTGATCGCTTGAGAGAGGGAACCGGTTGGGTCCAGAGACTGCAGAGACAGCAGAGAGCTCAGCAGCGGCAGCGTTCAGCTTCAAGCTTACAAGGTTCAGACCTTGAGTAGTCCTTCTAGTTCTCCCTTGAGAACTAGCTGGGGAATTCAGACTGATAGTCTTCAGGTTTGGCTTCCTTGGGCAGGCAAGCAGGTTTACAAGCACAAGCTCCTCCAGAGCTACAGACTTCAATCGGGTTCTCCTGTGAACAGAAAAGACAGAGGCTGGTTAGAATCAGGTTGCTCTCTAGAGCAGACAGAGATTCTCAAAGTTTAACTGAGGCTCAGGTTCCGCTAACCAAAACTGGTCAACTCTCCGGCGCCGAAGACAGGTCTGGCTGCTGCTTATGTAGGAGGTCTCCTGATGGGCTGATGATCCTCAGGTGTGCGAGAGGCTCCAGCCCAGGAGACCCACAGCGCTCTCTGCTGGAGACAGGTGGCAGATCTCCAGATCCCAACACATGTTGGTAAAAAATGAGGGAGAACAGTCTTCAAGTTAGCCTGGTTAAAATCCTCAGCAATGATGAGAACACCATCTATGTGTGCAGATTGGAGCTCAGAGATAGGCTGGTATAGGGTCTTCATGGCCTCTTTAGTGTTAGCACTGGGGGGCACATAAACAGCAGTGATGCTAACCACACTGAACTCTGGGCAGATAGAACGGCCTGCAGTTAACAGTTAGATACTCGATGTCAGGAGAGCAGAAGCTAGCGACTGATCTACCACTTTTCCACCACTTTTCCACCAGCTGCTGTTGATGTAAACCCCCCCCACCCCCGCCAGAGTCTTACCGCTTAGTTCTTTGTTTCTATCGGCGTGGTATAGCGTTAGCCCCTCCAGGCTAATAGCATTGTCCCGTATTGGGCTTGGGATCCGTGATGCATTGTGGGACGTGGCGGCCATGTTGATGGCTACGCGAACGTAAACATAGCTCTGATGCAACGTCGTTGTTGAACGAAGAGACGTACAATTACAGAGAAAAATAGATGTTAAAGTCCCGAAAAGGATCTGGAATTTACCGGGACACATTAAATAGAGAAGCCAGGGACCGGTATGTTGACAAAATCAGCATTATTAATAATTTGGATCCATATGAAGTTCTTAACAATGAGTGGAGCACCGATAAGTGAGCGCCTATACTTCAAAACAGTTCCGAAGCTACAAGTCCTTGGAGTCTCGTGCAGTTCACGAATGGTTGGGTTCAGGAGCTGCAGATCATAAAGCCAGCAAACAGTGGGAACACAGTAATCCGTACAAAGGTAAGCTGTGTTTCAAAGGTGTAGTTAGTAACGTTCACTGCCAACCCTCCCTAAACCCTCTGGGCTTCTCACGTATTTGAGCCTTTTCCCGCTGCCATTTTTATTATTTTTCCGTAAAAGATCCCAACCTTGAAGGAAAGAAACAATGTAGGCTGTAAAATAAAACCGTGCATCTTTAACTTACCAGAATGAAAATGCAGGGAACATACTCTCATTGACATCGGGATACTGTGAAAAATTATGTTCGGTCGTCTTACAGCCGCGATCCAAGCTAGCCGACGACTATTTTTGTCTGACACTTGGTCTCCGTGGTTGCGCCTCCAGGCAGGAAAGCAGTAGAAAATTAACCCATTTTCTATGTTTTTCCCATGGCGATCATGTGTTGCGCTGTTACAGCCCACAATACAGCAACGGTTTACCATGGTTGAAATCAAGTTAAGCTGAAATTAATCAAATTAAAACACGGCTGAGAGGGAGAACTGTAAGCGGTAGTTGTAGGCAGTAGTCTGAGCAGCGGTAAAGGAGGCCATCAACATGGCGGCCACGCAAAGTAATTACGTCATGACGCCCAAGCCCTATTGCTGGATGCAACCAGCCTGATGGTGCAGCAGTTACAAATCCCCTTCCTTGGTGAGAGTTCCAGTCGAAGATTACTATTATTTTGTTATCCAATGAACTGGTGTTGGAGAGCAAGATTAATGGAATTGGAGGTCTGTTGGGATTCCTCCTTAGCTTCACAGTTACCCCCCTTCTGCATCCTGGCTTTCTCCATCTCGCACGTCTCTTCCTCCGGCAGTTACGTTTCGCTGTTGTTTTGTTGACATCTGTCCGTAGCACCCCACACCGTTTTAAACGGTCAAAAGTGTCTGGTTTTAAAACATTGTGTGACCGGAGCTCCAGCAGGCGTTGGCGATCATAGATGCGGGTTAGATGTCTAGTCTGTATGGTATTAAGCTGCATATTATGTAAACTTATCGAAATTGTCGAGAGGAGCTGTTCTTGGCCGCTGCTTTGGAGCACCGCCATGGCAACCAAAAAAATATTATATATATAATTGTTATATATATTTATTATATATAATAATATATTTTAATAATGATGTAACAAGGTAATTTTTTCTTTACTGAAATTAACGATTGTTTATCTTGTTTTTATTCATCTTTTTAGTCCAGTTACAAGTCCTGAATAGATTAATAATGGAATATAAAGACCACTGTTTGACAACCATCCAAGTGCCTGGTGCCTAGGCAGGGTTCACCCTGGACAGGTTACAGATCCATCACAGAGCAACAGAGACACACAATTATGCTCACACTCAGCAAGGGGCAATTTATAGTTACAAATTCACATAACAGTTATGTTTTCGAACTGTAGGAGAAAGACAAACTATATGAAGAGAAGATGCAAACTCCATGCAGAGGGACCCGAGGCAAGGGATTGAACCCTGTAACTTCTTGCTGCACGTCACCAGTGCTACAAATTGTGCTAATCTGTAGCCTCGCTGTCAGACCTTTATTTTCTAATAAGGACTTTTCATTTGTGTTTTTATTCAATCGAAGGGAAATATATATTGTGAATTATAATTCAGAAGTCAAATTTTTTTCAGTACTTCCTAAGAATAATGGATGTCAAACATTGGTATTAAAAGGCTTAGTATCTATGCTTGTCTGATTTATTCAAATTTCTAACATGTTCAGAGACTTCTGTATTGTTAAAAACAATATAATTTATCCTGATGATAAGATTTAGGATCTGGTCTTACAAATTCTATTCACATTACTGATTTATTTAGAATTAGGTTGTCATCGTTACTGTTTATCTCTTTTTCATTGCAGCTTGTTTTGTTCTGTTGCAATAACACACAGTAGTGTCTAAAGTCTGCTAAAAGCAGAGATGGCAAAAGTACTCACTTTCCGTACTTGAGTAAAAGTACAGATACTTGTGGTAAAAGTGGAGGTACTGATTAAACTTCTTTAATCAAGTAAAAGTAACAATGTACAGGCTGGCAAATTTACTTAAAGTATAAAAGTAAAAGTAGAAACCACTTTTTTCATGCCGTTGCCTACATTTTAAATGGATGTCTGCCAATAGGACTAGATCTCCGTTGTGTTCATTTTCAATCATCTCGTCGTCCATACTATTATGCTAACGCTACCGCCACCAAGCTGCAATGGTTTGCCGTGAATGAATACCGCCGAATCTGTCGATTCATCTTGTAGTGGTGCGTCAAATGCAACATAGATTCCCATCCAATTAGATTGAATTTGGTATTGATGACGTCAAAAATAATAACGATAACTCCATTGAAATGATTCAAAACTAAAGTAACGAGCCAATTTTTTAAAATGTAAGGAGTAGAAAGTACAGATATTTGTGTAAAAATGTAAGGAGTAGAAGTAAAAAGTCACCATAAAAATATGTAGTAAAGTAAAGTAAAAATAACAGAAAAATCTACTTGAGTACAGTAACGAAGTATTTGTACTTCGTTACTTCCCATCTCTGGCTAAAAGGGTGAGAAGTTGACTAGCCACCAGGGGAATGCAATGTTTTTTCAACAAGCAATGTTAAAACAGATTTCAATTGTTGTTGGTTTTTTTTCATCATCTTGAAAAGATGTTATATTATTTACTGGTTACTATTCACTGTTACATAACTTCTATTCACGGATGGGACATCGGAACTGCTATTTTAAAGTCATTTTAGATGTCTTTGAACTTGACAGTCTGCGCTTGTCTAGGAGGCCTTGGAAGAGATAAAGGAAATAGTTCTTGGGTTGTCTGCTTGTGTCAAAACGAGGTGACTAAAATGTGTTCCTTTTGTACTCTGAAGTCAATATTTTCAACTTTTGAGTAGTAAGTTTCAACTGGAATGGCCTAAAGATGGAATTATTATTATCCCCCTCAGTTAAAAGTATTGCTCCAAAACTGGAGCATACAATAGCTGATTATAAAATAAAAGATATTTGACTTAATCCTTTATTAATTCTTGTGCATTTTATGCTTTCAGTTGCAAATAAAAAACAACATAAATATGTTGCTTAGTAAGGAACTAGTCTTTTGAAATAAATTGAAATAATACAATATAACACCTTATTATAAATCTGTATTTATCTCCTCTTAGTAACTCTTCTACAATCACATTTAGGGCTGAAACAATTATTCAGATTAATTGTGATTAATCAATTATTGAAATAATCATCAACAATTTTAGTAGTCGATTAATCGTTAACCGGAGTGTACAGACTAACAGACTCATGGCTGTAGCTGACAGAATGACCCACCTTGACCAGCAATTCTACCAAAATCTTAAAAAAATATGTACAAATTTTGTATTTAAGATAAAAAAAACAAATAAAAAAAAACTTTTTTGTCTGCTCTTTCCAGAACATTTAAAGCAGCTGATCCCAGGCTGTTCTACATCCAGTCTGCTCCTCTGCTTGGTTTTAATGTGCGTCACAGCTCAAGATTACCTCAGACATACAAGAAAAACTTAGTTTTTGGTTAATAAAAATTTGTTTTATTTTTTAATTTGGTCCTCACAAAAAAAAAAAAAAAACAGATCCAAGCCCTAATTTAATTGACCTACCTAACAAATAAAATATTTTCGTGTGTCCCTTCCAATGCACATGTGGACCACTAGGGGTACAAGAACCCCCTGTTGGGAATCAACTTTATTCCACAGGATATTTTCAATGTTGTTTATAAGAGCAAAAACTACAATTCAGAACAATGGTATTGTCGTTGTCACTGTTGTTTAACTGAACAGCAGGAAACTGGACCGCTGTGAACCCCAGAGAGTACTTCACTCTTAGTACTTCACTCTCACTTAGTTTTTGAGTTAAAATGAAGGCAGCAAAAGGCTATCTGTTTGAAGAGCATTTAAAATCTCAGCCATGGTAAAAGTATCTGGATGCCATGTGACTGTGTGGCCAAGAGGATATTTCTTTGGCTGACTGGTCAGCACATATGATGTTCACCTTGGAGTCTCGGGATTTTGTCCTGCCTGTTCCCTCTCTGGTGAACTTTGCACATCGGCATTTTAGCTAAATCCCAAACCGGCACCTAAGCAGTAACCCTGATTACTAACCTTCCCTTTGCGCATTCCCCGCAGAGGGTCCGCCACATTAAGTGCCATCCCAAATCACATAGTGGGCAAGGTGAGCGGACTCTCCGTATGTTACCATGTCTAGTGAGAAACTAGACATGGTAACAGAAACACTGAAGATTTCAATAATAAAAGTACAGAGAATGGCTGATCGTTACCTGCTGCTGACATTATTTTCTCACTCTTAGATAAACCAAAAGGCGGAACATGTGTCCTATTAATGTCAATATTTCAAAGCTCCACACTATTCCGCACTGAATTTTTAAATGACTGAGACTTTTTAAACATTTGAGATAAAGCTATTCATCTAGTGGCATCTGTTTTATTTTTATTTGTTTTACTACGATCCTTTAACCACAGAGAGGTGAGGGACAATTACTTTGCCTTTTAAACACCTTAGATGAGCTTTTATGTCCAAAGCTGTAGTTTCTTGTTAAACCTGTAAAGTCTATACCAAATTATTTTTTACATTTAACGCACAAATCAAAGGATGTGATCAATGGTATCCATTTTCTTTTTGAAAAATCATGATGTAAGTTAGATCCAGTTTTGCAAACCCCTGATCCAGATTAAAGGCTGGAGGACTAGAAAAATGCCTCATGCTTAATTTTTTAAGGAGCACGCAGGTACGCAGCACTTACTCCTAAATCAAAACAATAACTGTCAGAAAAAAACATCAAACATGAAAAATATCACATGATTGTTAAAAAATGTGAGTTATTTTAGGAGTAGCACAATTAAGGCGTTTATTGTTTGCAACTGAATACTTTATTTACTTTTACTTTTAAGTCATTTGACTATATTTTAGATAAGCCAATTTCAAATCAATATCATAATTTAGAAAATCGTACAAAGAATAAAATCTCGTAAAGTCACAGTTTAATTTTCAGTTTCTTGCTTTCAATATTTATCAAGCCTTGGATAAATATCAAGTCAGATTCTAGAATGTTCCAAAACCATGTTCAAAGTGGGACTTTTTTACAAATATAAAATATATAGCTGGATAGTTTCTTTGGAAACATGTTTATTTTGCTGTCCATGTTTCATCCATCAGCACAAATACTTAAAAAAAAAAGAATTTGGGTGTTCCAGTCAAAAGCATTTGAAATTTTAAAGAAAGCATTAAGATTTTTAGACAAAATATTTTTAGGATTGTGAAAATTTGTTTCTGTATAAAGCATGAAGACAGTTATCTACATACAGTTTTTTTAACACTACTGAAAAAATATTTGAACATTTTTTGAGGCTCTGGATATGAGGACCATATTACTTCCTCTGGATTTAGGAGCAAAAAGAGCCAATGATTATCATAATACATCAGAATCAGAAATCTTTTAATAATCCCAGAGGGAAATAACTTTTGTTACACGCTCCAGTTACAGTTTTATATATATATATATATATATATATATATATATGTATATATATATATCCATCCATCCATCCATCCATCCATCTTCCTCCGCTTATCTGGGGTCGGGTCGTGGGGGCAGCAGCTTAAGAAGGGAGGCCCAGACTTCCCTCTCCCCAGCCACTTCTTCTAGCCCCTCAGGAGGAACCCCAACGCGTTCCCAACACAACCCTACAACATCCAGGACCCTGTGGAACTCCGGGCGGATCTCATCCACCCTCGGGGCCCTGCCACCGAGGAGCTTTTTAACCACCTCGGCGACCTCTCCCACAGAGATTGGAGAGCCCAGCCCAGAGTCCCCAGGCCAAGCTTCCTCAATGGAAGGCATGTTGGTGGGATTGAGGAGGTCTTCGAAGTATTCCGCCCACCGACCCACAACGTCCCGAGTCGAGGTCAGCAGCACACCATAGCCACTATAAACAGTGTTGGTGCTGGACCGCTTCCCCGTCCTGAGACGCCGGATGGCGGACCAGAATCCCTTCGGAGCCGTACGGAAGTCTTTCTCCATGGCCTCTCCAAACTCCTCCCACACCCAAGTTTTTGCCTCAGCAACCACCCGAGCCGCATGTCGCTTCGCCCGCCGTTACCCATCAGCTGATTCCAGGGTCCCACAGGCCAAAAAGGCACGATAGGCCTCCTTCTTCAACCTGACAGCATCCCTCACCAGAGGTGTCCACCAACGGGTTTGAGGGTTGCCGCCACGACAGGCACCGACAACCTTGCGGCCGCAGCTCAGATAAGCTCCTCAATGGAGGAGCGGAACATGGTCCACTCGGTCTCAATGTCCCCCACCTCCCCTGGGATGTGTTTTAAGTTCTGCCGGAGGTGGGAGTTAAAGCCCAGCCTAACAGGGGACTCTGCCAGACGTTCCCAGTAGACCCTCACAACACGTTTGGGCCTGCCAGGTCTGACCAGCATCCTCCCCCACCACCGGAGCCAACTCACCACCAGGTAGTGGTCAGTGGAAAGCTCCGCACCTCTCTTCACCCGAGTGTCCAAGACATACGGCTGCAAGTCCGATGAAACAGAACAAGGGAGTCCCCAAGAGAGCACCCTCCAGTACCCCTTCTAAGGACTCCAAGAAGGGTGGGTAATCCGAACTGTTGTTCGGCCCATAAGCACAGAAAACAGTCCGAACCCGTCCCCCCACCCGCAGGCGGAGGGAGGCTACCCTCTCATTCACCGGGGTGAACCCCAACGTACAGGCGCCAAGATGGGGGGCAACAAGTATGCCCACTCCTGCCCAGCGCCTCTCACCGTGGGCAACTCCAGAGTGGAAGTATGTCCAGCCCCTCTCAAGGAGACTGGTTCAAGAGCCAGAACCATGCGTCGAGGTGAGACCGACTATTTCTAGCCGGAACCTTTCAGCCTCACACACCAGCTCTGGTTCCTTCCCCACCAGCGAGGTGACATTCCACGTCCCAAGAGCCAGCTTCTGCAGCTGAGGATCGGACTGCCAGGGTCCCCTCCCTCGGCCGCCACCCAACACACATTGCCCCCGACCCCTATGGCCCCTCTCACGGGTGGTGGGCCCATGTAAGGGGGGGCCCATGTTTCCTCTTCGGCTGAGCCCGGCCGGGCACCATGGGTAAAAGCCCGGCCACCAGGCGCTCACCATCGTGCCCCCCCTCCAGGCCTGGCTCCAGAGTGGGGCCCCGGTGACCCACGTCCGGGCGAGGGAACGTCGAATCCAAATCTTGTACTCATCATAGGGGTCTTCGGGCTGCGCTTTGTCTGGTTCCTCACCTAGGACCTGTCTGCCTTGGGTGGCCCTACCAGGGGCATAAAGCCCCAGACAGCATAGCTCCCAGGATCATTGCAACACTCAAACCTCTCCACCATGATAAGGTGGCAGCCCAAGGATATATATTCATATGTAAAACTAAAACCAAGTAAAGTGATAGATCCAAATAAAGTGATACTGTGGTGTCAATGGTAGTTCCGTAAAATGACTATGGAATGACTATGACCTGGATGACTGAGAACCTTCATCAGCACTTTCAATGGTAGAATCTCAAAAATCAGGACACCTTCAGTCGATCATCTGATTGCCCCAGGAACGGAAAAGAAGAATTCATTTTATAGATCAAATTGACATGCTGTCCTCAGTACACGTAACACAGCGCTGAAACATCCGAACAGAAGATATCTGTCTTTTCTCTCTTGCAAGTTCTCGACTCACATATCAATCCACAGAGCGTTTTTTAGTCTCATCCTTGCACTATGTGTATGCACATGCACGACGGAATATTGCCGACATCTTACTGGAATTCACGTGTGCAGATTTGCGTCAAAGTCACTGCGACCCTCAAGGAATGTTTATACATGATGTTCTCTCTTTTTGCCAAACCCCCTCATGCAGCCTTGGAGACCATGGTGTTACTAAGACTCAAAACTGACCTTTAAGTTTGGTTGCTAAGTAAGTGTAGGGCCGTGTTGTAGGATATATTCTGATTCTGATTTCTGATGCTGATATAAGACAATAAAACTGCTACTACAATACGTGGCGTGCAAAAATAGTGCATGAATGTCAATTACAGGAGGGGGAGGGGCTGTCTGAATCACTTGAGGGAGGCGTTATAGAAATTGATGACCACAGGTAGGAATGATTTCCTGTGGCGTTCTGTGGTGCATCTGGGTAGGAGGAGTCTTCTGCTGAAGGAGCTCGTCTGCTGGACCAGTGTGTCATGGAGAGGATGTGAGGCCCCGTCCACACGAAGTCAAAACGAACACGAAACGCTGATATTTTCCAAAACGTTTGCCGTAAAGACGGAGACGTAAAATAAATGTGAGCGTCCACACGAATGCATGAAAACGCTGCAAAATGTATGCCAGGCCTGTAAGTGGCGCTGTGGTGCCAAAGCAAAAATA
>NW_015151690.1:102764-126806 GCF_000732505.1 Cyprinodon variegatus
GACTGAAACCTGGACAGCATCCTCCTCTCTGCCACAGTCGTCAGAGTGTCCAGCTGCTCCCCCACAATATCACCGGCCCTCCTGATCAGTTTGTTCAGTCTGTTGTTTTAGGCGACCCTCAACCCACTGCCCCAGCATGTGACAGCAAAGAGGAGCGTGCTAGCAACAACTGACTCATAAAACATCCTCAGCATGGCCCCACAGATGTTAAAGGACTTCAGCCTTCTCTGGAAGAATAGTCGGCTTTGGCCCTTTTTCTAGACCACCTCGGTGTTTCTAGTCCAGTCCAATGTATTGTTAAAGTACACTCCCAGGTACTTATACTCCTCCACAATGTCAACAGGAACCCCCTTGATGGAAACAGGGGGTCACAGGTGTTTTTGTCCTCCTCAGATCCACCATGAGCTCCCTAGTCTTTGTCACATTGAGCTGCAGGTGGTTCAGCTCACTCCAAGTGACAAAGTTGCCCACCACGGTCCTGTATTCACTTTCCTCACCCTTTTCAATTCAGCCAGCAATTGCTGAGTCATCAGAAAACTTCTGAAGGTGGCAGTGCAATAGTTGAAGTCCGATGTGAAAAGGGTGAAGAGGAAGGGGGAGAGGACAGTCCCCTGAGGGGCCCCAGTGTTACTGACCACCCTGTCAGACACACAGTTCTCTAGGTGTACATACTGTGGTCTACCCGTCAGGTAATCAACAATCCAGGACACGATGGGGGCCTCCACCTGCATTGCGGTCATCTTCTCACCTAGTAGAGCCGGGCGGATGGTATTGAAGGCACTGGAGAAATCAAAGAATATGATTCTCCCTGTGCTCGCCGGCTTGTCCAGATAATTGTAGAATCTGTTCAGGAGGAAGATAATGCTGTCCTCAACTCCCAGGCGGGGCTGGTAGGCGAACTGTAGTGGATCAGTGAAGGGCCTGACCAAGGGCCTTAGCTGCTCCAGGACTAGCCTCTCGAAGGTCTTCATGATATGGCACAGGAATGAGGCAGGACGTCTTCCACAGCACGGGGACTCTCTGGAGGAGCATGCTCAGACTGAAGATAGGCTAAGTATTCCACACAGCTGATAGGAACAAGCTTTGAGCACCCTGGGGAGTACACCATCGGGGCCCGCAGCATTGCAGGAGTGGGGTCTGGTTAGCTGTCTTCTCACAAGGTCAGGAGTAAAGGACACTGTAGAGGTAACAGTAGAGGGAGGGGTGACGTCCTCATGTTGTGAAGGACATGATGTGAAGCGGGGGGGAGGGGTGGAGTCGGCTGATGTGGATTGAGGTGCTGAAGAGCAGACAGGGGGACTGTAAGGAGGAGGAGTGGGGGAAGGTGGAGTGGTTGTTTTAATCTCCTATAAGTGCCTTCTGTGAGGATGTCTTTCTGTCTATCCAGTTCATTTTTTGATTACATTTACAATATAAGAACTTTGAGGGGTTTCATGAATTCAATACCAAAATGTGTATTTACTATGTGAATCACAGGGAGATCAACAGAACTGGTTGTGGAATGCTCGAACAGAGACGGTATAGAAAATCAAGACAGGCATTCATGATATATTTATTTTGCTCCACTTAATGTTATTTGGGGAATATATCAGTTAAGTAATATGTCACTATTTTTATTAAAAATTTGTAATTTCTAAATGCTGTGTATTTTCTTTTCTTTCTAAATGAGGTTAGGAATTTCAGGAGAAATCATACATTGTGACTCTTTTCCTGGTACAATCTATACTTTTTATGTATTTTTTTTTAAATTAATTGAAATGTCCTAATTGTTCCCATTTGTTGAAATCCTCTAAGGTAAAAGAAGAAGTTAACAAAACCTGACACCTGTTGCTTCTCGGGTTTTTATTTAAAATTCTTGTTAATAAGAAGTACATCGCTAAGTGCAGTTTTTTGTTCTATAAAATAAAGGTTTCCTGTCCTTGACTTGCTTTTGTGTTTATTTCTGTATGCATTTACACGTGAACGCTGCACACTCACCATGGCGTTGTGCTGACGGTGCTTTCCCAGTAAACCTACCCAAGTGAGTCAGACAGCAGACACAGGTTGCACCCAGCTATGTATTTTACATTCATATGCAGAGTTCGTGTAAGGAAGGCTGTGGGAGGTAACTATGTTGCAGACACTCCGGAGTCAGGAGATGCTAATAACACACCACTGACACTGAGAGAGATGGGTGCCGAACGCTTTCATGTGGGATCCTGTTGGAGAGGAGAGGAGGTTTTGTGGATATAACTTGCATACAATGAGTTATGTGGAGGCATGTGGACAAATGTGTTGTATTTTCAAATATTTATTATATATATATATATATATATATATATATATCACCTTTTTCCCATTTTGGCTTAAGCAGATAATACAATGTACTTTGTCTGACTCTTGTCAGAACATAGAAACTAAATATTACAAATACAACCTACAGGGTCAACTTTTGTTCAATATTTAAAGTGAATTAGTGCTAACTCCTGTTGAGGATTGCAGGGGTGGGGGCAAGAGCCTAACCCCATAATAAAAGAGGCAGAGGTGGGATAAACTCTAGAAGGGTTTCTTACTGCATTGCTGAACTAACACACAGAGGGAGACAACTAATCACACTAATATTTTTACTTGTACTTGTAGAAATTTAAAGTTGAAATATTCCAAAAAAATAAACTGCCAGTGGTGACATGCATATTCCTAAAACAAAGGTCCCAGTAAGTAACAAGCAACCTTCTACGTTTGAGAAAAATGTTAAGGCCGTTGCTTCCACTGTATAGCCCACTCTCAGAACAGTGCTATTGGTATGTACCTCTATTTCAAACTATCAGTACTTCATATTACAGTTTTATAAAAAATAAAAAATTTATTCAAAGCTCAAAATCAAGAAGTTCTCAAATTCACATTGTTTTGTATAGGTTTACTGGAGTCTGCAAGTATTGCCTAAAGATCCCCTGAGAAACCACCAGTGTGTGTTGAGGCTCTTAGCTTCCTTTGCTGATCCCTCAGCTTCCAGGTGTCAGAAAGGAATGTATCTGAACATCACAGGGAGACAGACATGGAGCGCAAACAAGGACATGTAGCAACCTGTGATAGGTCTTTTTCATGGGAAAAAAAATACCATTGTGAGTTTGTGGTTGTAAGGTGATGGTTTTTATCAACTATCAGTAAGTTGTATTCTCATTACCAAAAACAAACATACCTGAATGAGGGTTGAATTCTCACACATTTGTTGTTAAATCTTAAATCATGTGCTTTAAAGAATATGTTCAACACACTTCATTCCCCTGGAGAAAATAAAAAGCAGAGATTTTATGGATCTGGGTCCATTTCATGAAGTAGGTTTACCGAAAACTCAAAGCTGTGTAAAACTGAAAACAGGGAAACACTAACTTTTCCATTTCACAAACAGGGGCGGAGCTAGGTGGGTGGCCAGGGGTGGCCATGGCCACCCTTAGTCAATAATTGGTAACCCCTGTTGCCACCCTACCATTTATTTCCCTCTAATACAGATGGTGGCAGCAGTAATACTTTCAAGTAGGAATGTTTTAACTTATTTAACATTTGGTTAGCAGTGGTTTATGATACACATCAATATATTAACATTAAAGATTATAAATACAGAATACGCACTCTTTTCAGAACTAGATTTTGTCTTATATGGGGTAAAGAGAAAATTATGTCTCTGCAAGTCATCTAGGAATCTTCACTCTAATCGGAGATAAATAACTACTTTAATGATAAGTAATCCATTTAATATAGATAATAGTACATGTAAATGTTGATTTTATGCAGAATGATTATCAATAAAAATAGGTAAGTAATGACAGTGAATAAGATGTTCGCCCCAGAACTCAAAACTGAAAGAATTTTGTCCAAGACACCTTTAATTTATACAGCATGGATGTTTAAATATATGCATCTATTTGTTAGAAAAGGCTGCTGGAAAGTATAGTTTGTCTTTATTTAGAAAATATGGATGTTGTGATTGTTCATTTTCCTTTTGGAACAGAGCTGATTGACCCTGAGATTCTGGCACCTATCTGCTTTTGGCCACCCCTCAGTGTACATTGGTTATTGCCTGGAAACCCTTATTAACATTTTCTGGCTACGCCTCTGTTCACAAAGAGAGTTTCCTCAACCTCTGTTTCAGTCACTGTTGTAACATTCTCCCCAGAGTTTACCTGGTAACAGGTTTTCTTCAGTAAACTCGGAGTGTTCTCTTTTTCCGCTCACCTTACAGCCAATAATGCTGTTTTATTTCCTGATTTATTTCCTGATTTCCAGATTCTTGTTGTAGTTTTGTGAATTAAAAAGATATATCATTCACTAGGTCCGTAAGACAAATTAGGTTTAAAAAACAAACATTGCATGTCAGTTTGACAAGGATTATTATTATTATTATTAAAGATTGATCAGCACTTTTCAGCACAGAGAATTAAATATATATAGGGAGGGGATTCTACACCTCAGTTGACAGGACATTAGATTACTTGTTTTCTTGTTTGTTTAATAAGAGCGAGATACGAATCGTTTTATTTTTATTTAGTTAAATTTACAGTACATGTAGAACTACAGAGATTATTTTCAGATTACACTTAAATAGACTCATTAATTTTGTGGGGGAAAAGGAATTGTTTTAATAACAACCCAATTAGCCTATTAGCACAATCTGAAGCCATTCTATTGGCCTGATAGCCACTAATAACAGCCATTTATTGGGATGATAACATCAGAAGTGCCGCTACAAATAGACCCTCTTTGTGTTAAAGAAGACTGAATCAACATGAAGAACACATGGGAGGATCCACAGGTTTTATATATTAGAACAATGTTTTTAGACTTCATTTTCACCTGCTGCCAGAAGATTTCACCTAAATAAACACATTAATCTATTATTCAAGAAATAATCCTGTAATATTTTCGTGGAAACATCAACCATGGCAAACCATTTTGATATTTACTAGTTTTACTGAATATATATCCCTGATATCTGAAAAAAATAAATGAATAAAATTTCTTTGTCTAAATGACGTTTCAAACAAAATGTCCCACATCTCGACATCTAGAATGAAAATTCGGGATGTCTCTAAATTAATTTCAGATCTCTATATTCCTTATATTACTGGTCAGCATTTGTATTATTTAACTATGAAAAAAAGTTTTTCAAATATAATAAATACATTTTCAGTCAAGCTGATAAAAGTCACAACAGCCAATTAAAATGTGCAATATATAATATATATATATTTCTAAAAATTTGATTCTAAAAATATTTAATTTAAAAAATCTATTATTATAGTTAGTTGTAGGAGTGTGATTTTCATCGGGAAGAATCCTAGTTCAGTGATCTACAAATGGAACAACAGAGGGGACAAAAGATTGTCAAAAGACATATCAATGTTCAAAAAGCAAAAGGAGAACCAAGTACAAATCAATGAAAACGCTATAACTAAAGAGTTTTTGGCAGATTATCTATAAATCGGGCCTCAAGTATGCTATTTTGGTCCCTTCACAATACTTCAAACTGTAGCTCCTACCTCCTGCTCCAAATTTTGCAGTCAACTATCCAGGGTAAGAAAATAGTTGTGGACTGCTTTGTTCACTGAAAAAAAATAATGCAACTGCTTTTGGCGTTTACTTAATCATATTTAGTTACTTTAACACATTTTTTTATGTCCTACTCTGTTAACATGAAACAGTTAGTAACAGTGAGTAACTAAATATGAATAAGTAAAAGGCAAAAATGGTTGCATTCTTTTTTTCAGTGTTGAATCTAGACAGCCACTACACAACAGACACACATTAATGCTTTGTGTGCCTGATGTAAAATGTATTTTAAACTGCTACAAGAAAGAGTTTTTTTATTCTAACCCATACAGTGTCTTAAAAGATAATCTAAAAATGTGTCTTCTAAAGACAATTTTCAGCTTGTTTATTTTATTAATTTACTTTATTTACCAGTAGGGCTAACGAAAAGTACATTCAAATAATAAATGAAACGGTGCAAGACTAAACTGAGAAGAGGATACAAAGATACACTTTTGAATATATAAGACCTCATACAAGGGTAGAGTAAGTATAGCTGGACCTAAAGATGAGGGAAAAGAACATTTAAAAAGAGGCTCCATAAGCCATGTGGATTTAGGTGAATTGAGAACATGTCCATAGTGATATTTAACATAACCAACAGGTTAGGAGGATGAAGGTTTGCATGCATGACATGCACTCAACGTTGGAAAATGTGGACATGCAATTTCACAAACTAATGAAAATATTACCATCATTAGATAAAAAAAATCAAAACAAACAAACAAAAAAAAAAACCCTAGAAAATATACTTATTAAATTATATATTTTCTTAGAAGAAAATTTAGAAACACTTGAAGACATAGTAATTCTTGGAAATAAAATATAATATAAAATAAAATGCCACTTGTGCCAGAGCAATCTATAGAACAATATTGTAGTCTACTTGGTTTCTAGCAGGAATGTGTGGATGTGATCTTGTTTGTGTGTGTCTGAGTAGACGTTTGGGTGTGTCTGAGACCTAAGATGAGATGAGATGTCTGCTCATACAGCTTTGGGAAAGAAATACTCTTTAAAGGTGTTTGAGATGTAATGTACCTGAATCTTTATCCTGATAGAGTGATACAAAGAGTGCTGTGCCTGGGTGAGTGGGATCCATGGCAATGAATCTGGCCTTCTAGAGTTGTGTAACATAAACTAAGACCAGATCAGGTGGGAGGTGTTCTTGGTCCGAGAGAGGTCAGAGAAAATGAAAATGCCCACTATCTTTATTTATTCCTAATGCTCCACCCCCTCCATACCAAAAGGCATGGCCTCAGTCTGAATGGAGCTCCGGTATTCCTCTACGACATCCTTGGTGTTACTGGTTTTGAAGAAATTTTATTTCTGGAGCACCACTGGTCCCTTTTTAACCAAAAGCCCAAGATTTTAAGCCCCAGGATTTGTTTTATCCTGTTGGGGAAATTCCCCAGGAATTAGTCTGGCTTATGTTTTCACTGCTCTTAAACAACCTGGGACATTAACACTGTGACATTTGCAAACATTTTGGGAAAAAACATAGCTTCAGTTCAGCATGTAGTGTTAAAAGAAATTCAGAATTGGCCTTACTTATTCACTCCTGCCTTGTATTATTAATTAATCCATTGCACTCTATCCATAAGCAAGAAAATTAAGAAAGAACATTTGACATTGGCCTTTTATCACCCTGGATCTGGCCAGATTTATTTCTTTACAACTGCATGATTTATTTACAAAGACTAATATGTTTTTATGAACTTGTAAAGTCATATCAGCTATTTGTGGGACAAAAAAAAGTTTCTGTTCAAAATATTATTTACCAGATTTACCAACCCCCCCTCAATTACTAAATTGATTAGTAATAGAATTTCAATCTATTGAGACTCTAAGAGAGAAAAGCTGTAATTAGAAAAGTATTCTTCAATTAAATTTATTTGAAAAAGTAACACAGTCAGATTGTTTAAAAAGGAAAACCTGGTGATTGCATTGACAAATTGGCTCTCTGCAATCTCTAACACCAAGCATGCTTGTAGCAACATTGTAGAGGAAAACTCCCTTTTTACTAAAAGAAACCTCCAGCAGAATCAGGCTCAGTGTGAGAGGCCATCTGCTGAGAATGACATGGGCTCAAGGAGATGTGATTGGCTAGAGCTGGACAAGGGACATTACAGGTCATTCAAGTGAAGCTGGTTAGTCTTTGTTTTTTCCAACTTATAGCTTCTAAATATAAGTTGGATCAACTGTATTTTTTAGTTGGCTATTTTACTAACTGAAACAATTAATGTAAGCTGGAGTCCATAATATCCACCTGTTTCCAGCTCCTAGACTTATACTTAGACATAGACAGACTTAATTGTAATTTTGTACACACAGAGCGCATACAAAAAGAAATTACGTTTAGTACAGCTCTCAAGACATTTTCATTTTCATAAGTACAGCAGTGATAAGAAGGAAAACTTTGAACCAATCTGAGTATGATCTGGTTGAATTGTATCTGTGCCTTGAGATGATGTGCTGTTAATAGATGCTAAATAAATAAATCGAATTTAAATAAAAACCTTTTACAGAATTAAATCGTTCTGTAAAAAGAAAGTATTAATTTTTTATCTGAACTGTTAAAAACTAAGGAGATAAATTTCTTATAAAAAAGAATGTCAGAAAAAGCTAGGAGAGCTATTCCATAACGTTTTGGATGATTAAATAAGTCATTTCAGGTTGAACAAAGGTATTCTCAGCCGCCCTGGTGGTCTGTGGGGGAAATACCGCACTTGCAATTGCAGGAGCCCTCGGCCCGCACCCACAGGCTCAGAAGTCTCACGAGAGTCGGTCTTGCTTTACGGCGAGAACAGTTAAAAGCATGCTCTTTGCTAGCACAGTTGCAATCTTTGTGCAGTTACGCTACGTTCACACCGGAAGCAGCAAAATCGCGTCTGCTGCTTCATTTTTGCTGCTTTTACCAGTTAGTTCTGACGCCCTGCTGAAGCAGCTTTGCTGCTCTGGCTGTGCAGTGCAAAAGTGTGTCTGGAGCGGAGCGGAGCTTCACTATCCTTTCTCTGCCTTGCAGCTAAATTTGCTGTGATCAGTGGGAATAAAGTAGTTTTAATATGTTTTTAAGTGAGAAAATACACCTGAAAACGTAATCAGTGCAGTCATTTCATTCAGATTATCATCCTCCCTTCCAATATTTTTTCTGTCCCCCCCACATACCAGCGGTGCGCCAACAGTAGGAATCCCTTCATCAGCAGCCTCTGGCCGGGTCGCCTCCTCGCGGTTCATGGCGGCAGCTGGTAGGTGTTTTTCATCTAAATAATCCAAACTGCAGGCAGCAGGATAATAAAAGCGAACATATTCTGCCGGCACATTTCTGCATTTTAAGTTAATTTAGGCGTCAATAAACTGTTTCAGAGGAGTGATAATAGCGCTCTGATCATCAGCGCTGTGTCTCTCTCCCTGCCAGCTCCCAGATCAGCTTCTCTGATTGGTTGACGCGGTGGGTCGAGCAGCAAAAATTAAATTTTTCCATCTCGAGCAGCAGCGCGTTTTTGGCGCGTCACGCGCATCAGATGCTTAAACGCGCCCGACGCGCTGCTTCAGCTGCTCAGACGTGCTGCGCCTGCTGCTCAAAACACGCCGCGCGACCTTTTGCTGCGCCTTGACGCACGTCAACCATTGACTTTGCATCTAAACTCGCTGCTTCTGTCGCGCCAGCTGCGTCCAGTGTGAACGCAGCATTAGTCATTCGTTGCGTTCGCCTGTCTGCTAAGTTCAAAACAACCGTGCCTGGCTTGACGGAGAAACCAGGAGAACAGCTGTGCATATTTACGACAGTGCACTTTTACTTTTGCCCTCTGGGGGGAGCCTCGCTGGAAAATCAACACCGGTTGCATAGTGTACCTTTAAGTAGAAGTATAGATACTGCAGTTTAAAAACAATTTGGTAAAAGTTGATGTATCAACTTGACCTCTTTACTCAAGTAAAAGTGAAAAAGTATGTGCTTCAAAAACTACTGAAAGTATAAAAGTAAAGTAACCTTTTAAAAAAACAGCCAGACGCCACCATATGAATTGAAAGCTCAATTTTTTGACTATTTCAAAAACATTCTTTGAGATAGGGCCAAGGATGAGGGAGGTCTTGTTGATCTCCGTCTTCATCTCCCGATACGCTCTCGCCTGTGTCTGTCCTTTCAGACATTTCCAAATCTTTTTCTGAATCCGACATTGTAGCATGGCATAGATAATTCACGTTTGCAGTTTGAAGAACATCTACTTGATTCTGATGATTTCCTTTAGCTAACCAATGAGTGTTTGCATTATATGACTCATCCAATTACACTACAGTTTTCACAGATGTGGATGGCACTAATTATCTGCATTGGATGTTGCACATGATGTGAAATAAGTATTTATAGATTTTAACCAGGGGTAACCAATTAAAAATCAGCAGGGTAAATAGAGAAAATCATCAACCAGTAAAGGTCCGGAGACATTTTTAATGATCTGTTACTTTAAACATAATTTAACACTGAAATAAAATGAGGTGTTCATGCATTCATGTTATACATTAAATTGTTTAAATAAAAAACATATATATATATATATATATATATATATATATATATATATATAAAGTTTTTTCCATTTTAAAACCTAAAGTGTTTTTTGAAGTAGAGAACAACAATCGTTCAGTTTGTTATATAGACAATTTCCTGATTCACATGTTTTGTACAACACCTGAACTGACCATATTTATTTCTTTTTTCTGGCTTAATGAGAGCACTGTGTTTAAATGGAGACAAGCCATTGTAAAGCACATATCAAGCTGCTCATTTTGAGTCTGGATCCATATTTATTTTTAATTCTGTTCATGGTGGAGAATCCTGCTTCACAGCAGCAGGTTGAGCCAAACATACTCAAAATGTTCAAGCTCCTCTCTGGTCCGGCCAGGTCAAGATTCGCTATTAAAATTGCACCAAACAGGAAAAAGAATGGCCAGAAGATCTGGTTTGTTAAAATATACCGGTAGTAACAACAGATTGGTAACTACAAATTAGAGCATTATTCTTATAAATAAAAAAAACTAACACCGTTTATTTAAAAGATTGGATGCAAACTATTGGTACTTCAACATACCAGGAAGCAGATGTTTCATCTCCATCAGAAACCATAAATATGCTGGATGCTGATGGGGATTTTTTTCATATATCATATTAAATTAATTGTTCATTTCTGCATGTTTTGCTCCCACGAATTTAATGTTAATTTCCCGCATGCTCTCCTCGAGCTCTGAGGATAAGTCGGAGGGAGCAATACGGGACGAACAGCAGAGGCTGGAGGCTCCGTTTTGCACAGGAGGTCTGGATGCTTCTAGGCGAAGATGGAGGATGTGGGATTTCGGGGTAACTGGAGAAGCGGCGCAAGTACATTAGACATTGTTGTCAGTCAACATGCGGTAACTTATAAATGTTTTAATCAGGTTGGGTGTGTTTGTAAGTAATAGAAAGTACATATACTTGTGTGAAAATGTAATTGATAGAAGTCAGAAGTAGGAAGAACAATAAGTAATGGAGTAAAGTATTGATAAAAAGTGTATTGAAGTACAGTAACAAAGTATTTGTACTTCTTTACTTGACAAAACTGAGTTTAGGCAACTGGATGTACATTTTTTCTAAAAGACGTTTCACCTCTCGTCCAAGAGGCTCATTCAGTTGTTACTAGTAGTGGGAAGCACTGAGATTAATATTCCAGAAGTTTAACAAAAAATTAGAGGAAACAAAAGGTGTCTCTGATCCCTTCTACTGAATTGGCCATTGAGGTCACCTCAATGGCCAATTCAGAGGGTGTCAGTGGTCATTAGGGTGTTCAGAGGGGTCCCTAACTCTCTCATCAGAGTGGTTTCGGTCACATGCCTCACTGAAGTGTAAAGGCTAATTTATACTTAGAAACCATGTTGTCTGTGTGTGTGTCGCAGTGAATGCAAATGTGTATCCGCCCCTGCCTCAGACACTCGTTAGCACCTCTCCAAAGTTGTAGATGACCGCAGACAGTGCCGCAGACAGAAGGCCTCTGATTGGTCAAATCTACATCCGCTCTAAACTATGCATATTTCTTGTTTGGTACCTAACTGACTTGTTTTGTGTGCAGACCATGCTTCAATATTCAATATATATAATATATATATATCTGTAATATATATATATATATATATATATATATATATATATATATATATATATATATGGACAGCACAAGCAGGCTCTAACCAGAGTAGAAAAAGAAGTGGGAAGCCGCGTTGCACAACTAAACAAGAAGAAAAGTACTTTAGAGTCTCTAGTTTGAGAAACATGCCTCACAGGTCCCCAACTGGCATCTTCATTAAATAGTACCCACAAAAGACCAGTGTCAACATCTACAGTGAAGAGGCGGCTGCGGGATTCTGGGCTTCAGGGCAGAGTGGCAAAGAAAAAGCCATATCTGAGACTGGACAATAAAAGAAAACGATTAAGATGGGCAAAATAACACAGACATTGAACAGTGTTGTGGATGGATGAATCCAAGTTTGAGGTGTTTAGATAACAAAGGAGAATGTTTGTGAGATGCAGAACAAATGAAAAGATGCTGAAAGAATGCCTGACGCCATCTGTTAAGCATGGTGGAGGTAATTAGATTGTCTGAGGTTGCTTTGGTGCTGGTAAGGTGGGAGATTTGTACAGGGTAAAAGGGATTCAGAATAAGGAAGGCTATCACTCCATTTTGCTACGCCATGCCATACCTAGTGGACAGCGCTTGATTGGACCCAATTTCATCCTACAACAGGACAATGACCCAAAACACACCTCCAAATTGTGCAAGAACTATTTAGAGCAGAAAACAAGCAGCTGGTATTCTATCGGTAATGGAGTGGCCAGCGCAGTCACCAGATCTGAACCCCATTGAGCTGTTGTGGGAGCAGTTTGACTGTATGGTACGCCAGAAGTGCCCATCCAACCAATTCAACTTGTGGGAGCTGCTTCTGGAAGCGTGGGGTGCAATTTCTCCAGATTACCTCTGTCATGATAGGTTTAAGGTTTCTAACCCACATGCAGAACACACGGACTCAGGGAAAAAGTTCAACAGTTTATTGAACAAGGCACAATAATAAATGTACAGATCCAGGGGGTTATCAGATCCAGGATTGGTCACGACTGGGTTTACTGCAGAGAGGTTTGAGAGAGTGGTTAGCTGAGGTCCAGGTAATTTGCAAGATGAGTGAGTGCAGGTTTGTACCTGATCTGAAGTTTGAGCAGAGCAGCAGAGAGGGGGAACCAGGAGGGTCCAGAGGCTGTCGGCAGGCAGAGGGCTTGGCGGAGGCAGAGCTTGGCTAGAAAGTTTACAGGAACAGGTTTGAGTTTCTCTTACAGATTCTTCTGAGAGCGGGCAGGCAGGTCTTTGGCAGGTTTGATTCTCCAGAGTTCTTCAGAGATCAGACTGACAGATTTCCAACAGAGAAACTCATCCAGATTTTCAGGTTTCAGGCAGGTTTAACCTGGGAAGCAGAGAGGACAAAAACAGATTAGGTTCAGGGTCAGGTTTTCTGAAAGTCAGAGATTCAGACAGGCAGGTTGGCTCAGGCTTGCTTACCATAACTGGCAAAACACTCTGGCGTCGGGGTGTAGCTCTCCGCCTCCATATGTACTGGTCTCCTGATGAGCAAACGAGTCGCAGGTGGTGAAGCCAGCTCCAGCTGCAGGAGACCTAGAACGCCCTCTGGTGGAGAAAGGGGGACAGACCTCCAGATCCCAACAACCTCAACAAATTAACAGCTAGAATGCCAAAGGTCTGCAATGCTGGAATTGCTGCAAATGGAGGATTCTTTGACGAAAGCAAAGTTTGATGTAAAAAAAAAAAAATCAAATTTCAAATACAAATCATTATTTCTAACCTTGTCAAAGTCTTGACTCTATTTTCTATTCATTTCACAACATATGGTGGTGAATAGGTGTGACTTTTCAGGAAAACACTAAATTGTTTGGGTGACCCCAAACTTTTGAACAGTACTGTATATATATATAATCAACATTCACCACCATAAACATAAAAAACAGAAGTATCTCTACAGACAACAGTGAGGACTATGTAGGTGTCCTAAAGAATTCATAGCAGTATAATACAGAAACTGAAACTGTTGAGCAGAGTGGATATTAAAACTAGCAGTGATGAGCCAATAAAGTGAAGTTCAGAGCCACCACTATAATCTAGACATTGTTTCATGCTTGACCCAGGACACTTGAATCTTCATGGTGCAAGTTAATTCCAAGCGGACAGCCATCAGGTTCACCACTTTAGAAAAGAAAAACAGGTCGATGAACCATTGTGCCAGTGTTTTGTTCTCCACCCTTAACGGAAGGTCCCTGGTAGAGAGCCAAACCTTCTGTCCAACCTGGTATCGGGGTGCTTGTGTCTGCTGACTCCTTCTCCTTAAACAACTCCAAAAAAAAGGAGAGAGATCAGTGGTGCTAGTGTAACCAATATGTTGATATGGAATGTTTTCTGTAATGCACTCCAGTGCTGTCTAGCAGTTGGTGCTGGTGGAGCTTTCTCCAGGGCAGGCTTTAAATTCAAAATAGAAGTATACTAAAAACGAATCAAATGTTTACGAAGTTATCACAACAGTATATTTATATGAATGCCAGCAACAAAAAAACATCATAAAAACACTTTATAAAAACAAAACATAATTTCATGTAAAGTTTTACATTTTGTACATACATTGTGCCCTTCTGAGGTTTTGTGAAGGCAAATCTGTGTTTTGCATGGTCATATATGGTGTCACAAACCTAAAAAAAAAATAATGTACCAGTTTGATAAAGGAGAAGCTATTAGTCAGCTTTATATTTCTTAATATATGAAAAATATTTATCTTCTGAAAATGTGTTTATTTAACAGCAACTATGCAATTTAACAAACAACTATAAAAAGTACACTGTACTATATTATTTTCTATGTGAATCCCAGATTGATCATTCTTCTTTGCCTTTTCTAAAAAAGTTATTTAAATCAGTCTTGATCGTTGTTGGTCTGGAGCAAAATATTTAAATGATTTTCATCAAAACACAATTACATTAATCAAACATATAAATCACAATGAGGTAAAATCAAGAATTATCCTGGTCCGAGTTAAAGGCAAATGATGAACATCACTGTCGAAGATGAATGCTTTCAGTGTCTCTATCAAATTAATCAATCAGAATCTCATATGGCCACCTCCACAGCCCCTTTGGTCTCCATGCTGTGTGATGGCAGTGTAGATGCTGAATCCACATGGTAGTTCTCATGGAGTGTTCTCATCAGTTCAGCAATCCATTCCTCCGGGATCCTCAGACACAAGAGAGTGCAATTAATGTTCTTATAGCAACATTACAGAACAATAAGCAGTGTCTTTAATGAGTAATTCCTTATTTACTCAAAACCTTAGTGCAGTCACAACCAGATATTTTTGTTCATAATTAGTTTCATTTATCTCTAAAGTCATCATTAAATTAAGTACATTTAAATGACCTATGGACCAAATGTTTATTCAGCAGATTGTTTCAGAGTCTATTCAAAAAAACATTAAACATATCTTACCTTTCAATGCCTGGCAGTTGAAAGTTATCTATAACAGAATGTATTCAGCCTGGACGTGCTATGGATGTTTCAGCTCATTATTTTATGCATATTAGCTCAAATTACAGCAACTAATATAATCTCATTCAAGGAACCTGTAGATATTTAGAAAGCATTTAACCCTGTTTTATACATTGTAACATGCAATTCATTGACAACCTAAAGAAAAAATTTGAAACTATCTTTACATCACAGCATATTAAAGTTTTAGTTTAATCTAAACTTAGAACTGCGTTTTCAGTAAATTCTTATCCTCTCCCCATTTAAAGTGATTAAAGTTCTTTAATCTCTAAGAATAACCAGCTTGGCGCAGACTTAAAATTCCCTTCTCAGACTTTGTAGCTTTGAATGTTAGTGTATGAAAAAACGTAATTCTCATGTGGGTCCACACATGTCCTACATGTCTTTAACCACGCGTGTGTGTGTTAGTAAGTGAAGGTGGGTGTATGGGTGCGTGTGTGTGTGTGAGAGAGAATCTATGTGAGTGAATCTATATGTGGGAAGCTGGTCAGGAGCCATGCTGCTATTGATCTTGCATCTTGAAACAATGATCCTCTCGAACATGCAAAACAGTTCAATGTTAGGACAAGTCCATCAGGTTACCCTCTCGTACCACAGCAGCTTTGAACCATAAGTCTTCAGTCCCAGGTGTCCCCACACCCCCTAAAGGATAAGTCTTTACCTGTGTCATCAGCAGTATCACATAGAGCAGGGTTGTCAAACTGATTCCCCAAACGGTCAAGTAGAGCATATGAACAAGGAGTTGGAAACCACTTTCAGATGCTTGACTACAGCCAACCCCTCCTATTGGAGCCTCTATCTGCCCTGGGTTGAGTATTCACATAATCTATACATCTCTTCTGCAACTGGTTTTTCCCCTTTTGAGTTCTCGCTGGGGTATCAGCCTCCCCTGTTCCCGGCTGAAGAGAAGGACCCCTCAGTAACTTCTGTCCAGCACCATATCCGCCGCTGCAAGGCAGTATGGGACAGGATGTTTTCGGCTTTAAATCGTACGACGGAACAGAACCGTCGTTGGGCTGATCGTAGGAGGAGGGTCCCTCCTACGTTCAACCCTGGCCAAAAGGTTTGGCTTTTCACAAGGGATATTCCTTTAAAATCCATGTCCAGAAAGTTATCTCCCCATTTCATTGGTCCACATGAGGTGGATAGGATTGTTGGCCCCTCAGCTGTCCGTCTGCGCCTGCCCACCTCTCAGAATCCATCCCACTTTTCATGTCTCAAAGCCTATACGGTTTGCCGGATTGTGGATGCCCGCCGCCGCGGGCGGGGTTGGTAGTACCTGGTGGACTGGGTTATGGTTCTGAGGTTCCGGTTTCCTGTATTTTGGACCCTACTTTAATCTCTGACTTTCGTTCATTTCAGCCCTCTGGTTCTGCTGGACCGCCGGGTGGCGGTCGTTTTTGGGGTACTGTTAGGGTTCCAGTTTGTGTGGGTTGTTTTGTGTTTTTCTTTTTGTTTTCTCCTCTCAACCACTAGATGGTGCCCTCTCCCCGGTTGGGCCTCCTCTCACACTTCCGGCTCTTGGGTCATTACCAGAGAAGTACTTGAGCAGCAGGCTGTCACCACCTCAATGCCAGAGTGTTTGCCAGTATTGGATACTCTAGCCAAACTGAGATTAGCTGAGTCTAACCTTTGCCTTGTCTCACTGTGTCTAAGCTTTGCTTTTTGTTTTTTGTTCTCTGGTAGGATGCCATCCTGATCCACTGGATAAGCCTGGTCCTTCTACCCCCCTTGGAAGGGATAATTCGAAATTAAAGGATCGCCTAGAGCAGAGTAATCAAGTTGCTCTGGTGGCCATCACTGTCTTGAAGAATGATGGACAGACTGGTTAGACAGAATTATCTGGAAAAAACATCAGATTGGAAAATATCTCTGCTTGGCCATGGAGCATCACCTGGTCATTAGGAATGACCAACCCAGTAATTCAACTCAGAAAGGAGCTGGTCAAAACACTTCTACTCCATCACCTCCACAGGTGGTGTTGATGGAGTAGATTAATAGAAAATAAAAGATGGCACAGAGACAATCTCTTTAAAAGCAGTACTACTTGCAAAGATGGGAAAATCACAAACATCGCCTTCAGTGTCATCAGCACCAGTGGCAACTTGCCTCTGACTTTGAGTCTCAGGTCCACTTGAAATTGGCTCTTGAATGTCAGAAAGGATTTCAGCAGGAAGAAACCCACAAGAGAGTAGAAGATCATAATGAAGAGTTAATTTTGAGCTGTGCTCATCTTTTCAGGTCTCACAGTATAGATTGGAACATAACCTGCATAGGAGGGAACAACATGGATATCACACTCCCACTTGTTATCCAGCTTGGTCTTTGCAAATAATCTTACGTTGCAAAGAAGAACATGATCACCAGCTGTCAATATCATGATCTTTGCACCTTAGGCTGGGTTTTACTCCTTTTTTCTCTTATCTGCTCTGCTCTGCCCAGATCCACCTGTCCCTGCTGCTATTTAGTCCACAGGTTCCCAGCCGTTGGTGACAGATTATTCGAGCTTTAAGCAAGAATTTTCTAGTTTTCCTTGTAGTTTTTAGTTCTGCCGGTTCCTGACCTGTTTCTGCCCCCAGACTTCTGAGTTTTGCACGCCCCTAAAGCCGCCCCTGTGCAGGGCACCACTCCTCTTCCCTCCTGAATCTCTGGTACTGGCTCAGTAACGAGCTACGGAGTTCCGCTGCTCTGGACTTCATTTCTTCTTCTGTGCTTAGACTGAACTTTGCCATGTTGGTGTCTTTCATGCTCATTGTCATTCCCTGTTTGAGTTCTGAAGTCACTGAGCTGAGTCTGCATTCCTGCAGAGAATCCAGTGAGCCCGCCTTTTACGTTTATACAGTAAACACCCATTTAAGTAATCACTGTTAGTCTCGCCTGAATTCTTATGAAGTCTTACACTCTTGCCTCTGACACTCAAGCTTGATGGAGTGATGCATCTGTCAAACTGAGTCTTATTTATTTAAGTAGTTTTCTCTGCATTTCTAGAAGCAATTCAATAACTTTGTTTAAGTCCAGACTGCAGACTTTCAACATGCTATGAATGTGATTGATACTTTCAGTCAAGATCAACTGGAAAATGAAGTGTCCTACCAAACATTATCTCTGAAGGTGTTTTCCCTGTACAGTTATATGCATGACAAAGTGGTTTCACATATTACTTCCAACCTTTCTTTTGTTGTGGTTCAAGAGTCCCGAGCATGCTCAAGAAAGTTATATTAAAACATTCCTAAGGATTACCCCTGGGATGGTAAGATGTGGTCTTTGTTTTCAAAACACCAGCCAATTCACAAAGTTCTCTCAAAAGCTTTGGCTCAAAATCTGGTCCCTGCTCATTATGGATACATTCTGGAATGCCATAATGCACCAACAAATGTTCCCATAAGCAATTTGCCACCGTGTGAGCTTTCTGGTTAGGGGCTGGTATGGCCACCGCAAATTTGGTGAAGTGGCCTGTAATAAAAAGCATCTTTGGTATTACTCTGGTCTGGCTCTAATGACAAAAATATATACAGAGTAGTTCAAGTGGTTGAGTAATGGTGAAGTTAACCAAAGGAGCAGCTCTCTTGGGAGGGTTTTTCTCCTCACACACCGCCATACACAGGGCCAAATTTTGGTCTCAACATCAACTGACATCCGAGACCAGAAGAATCTGGAGCAAGCATTCCACACTCAGATATCTGATGTTATAATAAAGGCTTGTCAGCACCACAGGCTAAAGTCTTTTCGGCAATATTAATGGATATAACACTTTATGCCTTCTTGTCTCATTTTGTACAGGATGTCATTCTGCAATTCAAGGTGTTTTAATTCCCGTAACAAAAAAGGAAGTTCAGGAAGTTCCTGATTTGCTGTGGGAGGAACTCGTTCACCAGTTTCAAAGTGGTGGATAACTTCTCTGATAGATGAATCAGATCTTTGTTTTTTCTTAAGTTCCTTTTGGGACAGGGTATGAATGATTGGCAACCCATGCTGATTCTACTCATTGTAACTCTCATGGATAGCATCAACTGACATGGTTAAGGACTCCACCAAAGTTATGTGGTAAAGATCAGACGAGGTTTGTGAAAAGCAGGTTTTAGCAATGCAACTCAGAAAGATGGCAAAAACAACTTTTGGTGCTACTTTGCACACCGCTCTTTTAATGAAATTGTGAAGGATGTCAGAATCAGGAGGGAAGGAGAAATGACACCTGCATTACGCCAGACGGTGTGGAGTTGATAGCATGCTAGTGGCCACACTCACACAGGATGCTTCAACAGGCTTCGTCTTGACTTCCTATTTGTCACTCTCGGTCTGACTATCCATCTGTGGGTGAAAACCTGATGAAATTCCCAGCATTGAATAGAATTCCCACCAGTTGTGCAACATAAACTGGTCATCAGTCAGTGTGCCATGAAGTCTAAGTACCTCCCTGGTCAGGATGTTACGCATGGCTTGTTTAAGTAGGTTTAAGTAACGGGACCAGGTGAACCATCTTGGAAAATATGTCCACCACTGTGAGAATGACAGAGTTGCCCTCTGAGACAGGTAGACCAGTGATGAAGTCCATAGATATATTGGACCAGGGCTGAGAGGGAACAGGAAGAGGGTGAGGTAATCCGGAAGGAGGACATCGGCCTGGTTGCATTGTGTGTAGGCTCCAAAGAATTCCATAACATCTGACAACAAGGTAGGCCACAAACACGGTGATTAAATGATTTTGATGGTCTTCGCAGAAAAGATGAGAGAACTTTCTTAATCAGGATCATACACATAGTCCTATGAGCCGGTTTCAGGGACATGTTTGCAGTGTGCTTTTCTCACCTCCCTCTACAGGTCGAATATGGTGATGGAATCCTGGCAGAACTCCTCAGCACCACTGGAACTCTCCTACCCAGCCTCAAAAATCAAGGACAGGGAATTGGGCTTCACGTTCTTAGCCCCATGCCTGTAAGACAAGAAAAAGTTGTTGCTTCCAATGAATAGTGCCACATGGCTTGTCTGGGATTCGATAACTTGGCTGTCTTTATATACTCCAGGTTGTTGTGGTCCAACCACACTAGGAGAGGAAGCTTTAATCCCTCCAACCAATGTCTACCTTCCTCAAACTCAATTTTAACAGCCAGAGCTCCTGCTCTCCCAAATCGTAATTTTGTTTGGCAGTCGAAAGCTTCCTAGTATAGAAGGCACAAGGGTGCTTCCTGACTCAGAATCGCTAAAACTCCAGTACTTGAAGCCTCCACTTTAACCATTAACTTTTTCTGTGGGTCGTGGGATAAATTAATACAGGACCAGATGTGTACTAAAGTTTGAGTCTTTTAAAAGCCTAATCTGCTCAGTAGTTCCATATGTTTTATATAGAGACGGAGCAAGTTGCCTTCCTCTTTTTAGTCCAGACTTTCAGTAATTAAAATGAATATATTGCCTCGGATGAACTTTGTTAGCTCCATGATCCCTCTAGCTCCACCACGGGGCTACTTGAAAAAGCTCCATTCTATTATTAATTGTTTCCTATGGAACAAAAAGAAACCTAAAATCAAATAATCTACTTTGTAAAGACAAATCTTCAGGTGGGGTTAAGCTACCAAATTTTTAGTGGTTTTCTTGGTGTTTTGCTCTACATCCACTTAGTAGTTGGTTGAAACCAGGATTTTAAGTGTCATTAGGTGTGTCATTAGTATACCCTCAGCTAGGCTTGTCCCCATCCGATCCTTGTATCGGATCGGACGCCGAAATTGGCAAAAAAATATGTATCGGCAAGGCATGTAAAAATGCCGATCCAGACTGGCGATCCAGTTTTAAAAAAAAAAACACGCCGTACTTTCCAGTTACGATTGAAACGATCCATTCCACTATTTTGCAACAGTGTTCCCCTAATCCGGTCTGCATTTTCCAGAACACCTTCAACACACCCACAGGGCTTTTTGGGTCTGTGTCCCAGCCTAACCATTAAAACGGCCAGGTGAATGGGAAGATGGGGAAAATGTAAGCCGTGTGGGATTATTTTAACCTGCACAACGAAAAAGATGATGAGGTGGAGTGTAAAACATGCCACATTAGAGTCAAGCGTGGTGGTAAGGCTATGAGACATTTTAACACAACAAATCTGATCAAGCATTTCGCGAAATATCATCATGAAGAACATCAAGTTTCTAAAGAAAACCTACGACAAGAAAAAGAAAGGTCCTACACAACTAACTATTGCAGAAACATTTGGGAAGCGTGATATGCTGCCACTTAATAGTGCTAAAGCTCAAGGGATAAAAAGAGTCATTGCTGAGGAAATAATTCAGGATGACGAGCCGTTATCTCTCGTCATTAAAGTGGGCTTTAGACGCACCATCCAACACCTGGAACCATGATACAACATTCCCAGCCGTCATTACATCCTCATAAAAACTATCCCCCAGATTCACAAAGACGTTCGAGGTAACATTGAAAAACAAGTAGAGGTTGCAACTGCGCTTACTTTCACAACCAACATATGGAGCTGTGCTCACCATCCTTAATCTTCATTAAGTTTAACTGCACACTGGATTGGGCCAGACTTCAACCCTAAAAGAGTGGTTTTACATGCGCGGGAGTTTAGAGGCTCACACACAGCGAATGCCATTACAGACGCTATGGAACATATGTTACTGGCTTGGAAGATTGATAAAAAGAGGGTCCATGTAGTTTTAAGGGAAAATGCGGCCAACATGAAAAAAGCAATGGATCAGCTCGGTGTGCCCAGCCTGGGATGTTTTGCGCACACTTTACAGCTGGTCATCCAACACGGTCTAATGGCACAGCGAGCTGCAAGCGATGCCATCGCTAACAGGAGAAAAATAGTAACCCACTTCAAGCGCTCCCCCAAGGCCTACTCGGAACTTGAGGATGTTGAGGAAGAGATGAATGTTGAACCGAAGCGTTTGCAACAAGATGTCAAGACCAGATGGAGCAGTACAAAGATGATGATGGACAGCCTAGTGCATTGTAAGTGGGCACTGCAGGCCTATGCATCGGATAGCGACAGCAATCTGCCAGCCACATTAACAGGCAACCAGTGGTCGCTGCTAGAGAAAATGGCGACAGTCCTTAAACCCTTCCAAGAGATGACCGCGGAGGTCAGTGCTGCCTTTGACACAGCAGCAGATGTCATCCCATCTGTCCGTGTCCTGACACGCTTTCTGGACAGTGAGAGCGAAGAACACAGAGGGCTTCAAACCATGAAGGCTACCTTACTGGATGCTGTGCACACACGTTTTGACTACGTTGAAACTGAACCCCCCTATGCCGTGGCAACAATGCTGGATCCACGCTACAAAGAAAAGTAAGTGTTTATTATTATTATTATTATTATTATTATTATTATTATTATTATTATTATTATTATTATTTTTGTTATTATTATTATTATTATTTGAGTGAGTTACAAGCTATAGTACAATAATTAAAATTTTCTAAATAAAATATTCTCCACTGTAGAATCAATAAAGTGTCCTACCATGACTTTGAAGCTGATGCCAGTGGTATATTAGTCCCTAACTATGTAGGGGAAGTGATAGACATAGGGACTGACTGCAGTTCTACTGTAAGTTGCCTTGGTAAAGCTCAATGACCGGCGTACCTGATATGGAACAACCAGACCAGGCATAGTGCTTTAGGTTAATAGAATATATTAATTAGGCCATGAATTCTTCCAAAAAAAAAAAAATCCATCGTCCCCATTCTTTTTTTACAACTCGACTGCTGATTATTATTCTTTTTACTGTTCGGCTATCTGATCTATGTGATCTATTTTGTAGGTTACTTGTTTTCATTGAACATTAATATGTGGACACTGGCTGAAACAATATAAAATTATTGATATATCTTTATTACATTTTATCCAAATGTTAAGGTTCTTCACTGCTACCCACCTGGATCTGGCAAAGGAGGCAGTAATAGTAGAGGTGATGAAAATGGAACAAGAGCTGAAGACCATGCCATCTAGAGAAGGTGTGGCTGAAGCTGAGACAGAAAGCAACCACCAGGAATGGAGGCTGGAAGCTCAACCAGCAGCCTGGGCTGCTACTTTGACGAGATACTGTAGGAGAACTGCACAGCAGGTCCGTCTGAGCAGCAGATCACCCCAGGGGCACTGTTTCAGTTGGAGAGCTACCTCAGTGAGCCTCTACTTGGGCATAAGAACAATCCTTTTCACTACTGGAGAGACAATCAGGCTTGACTACCCACCCTGGCAGCAACGGCAGCCAAGTTCCTCAGTGCTCCTTGCACAAGCGTTAAAAGCGAAAGGCGTGAGAAGCAGTCTCACTCATCATTGATTAACACAGGAGAAGCCTGAGACCTGAGAATCTTGAAATGTTCGTCTTTGTAAAAAAGAATCTCCCCATCATGCTTGGACAGCAGTCAGGGCAAACAGTTGAAGGGAGTGTGTAGATGGAGACTAGGTGTGGAGGAGATTGGGGAGTATAAGGCATTTTTGTGTAATAGTTCACAATATTATTTGCACTGATTTTTTTCAAGCAGTGTCTTTTTTCAAGAGTAGAGTACTGATTAATGATATTAACTGGTTAATAGACTATTTTCCACTCTTGTCTGTTTTACATTTTTATTACAACTTACAGTAATACTTGCACCTTTATCTGTTCACGGTTTTACTGTTCACTGTGCAATTTCAGATTGCTATTCATAATTTTGTCCAGTTTGTGTTTATCTCTTAACACTGCATGAAAAGTGAGATTTTCGTCCCCGTAAACCCCCGTAAACTCCCGCAGATTTGCCTGATTTTCGTCAGTTTCCGACAATTTGCAACCCGTGCTTGTCCGCGTTTGTCGTGCCACAAATTGTCGGAAACGGACGAAAATCAGGCAAATCTGCGGGAGTTTACGGG
>NW_015151690.1:131074-151576 GCF_000732505.1 Cyprinodon variegatus
CCAGGAAACACACAGCCAGGCAGACAAGCTCCAAGGCAGCTCCCATGCCAGTCCAATATACCTCACAAGACAGTAAAGCATGACTTTGGGCCCATAATTTCATATCTTTTCAATGTTTGGCATAAGGTTCAATGCACTGCCAAAATACAAACAAAGTTTTTTGCTTAATCCCCTATTTTTTATAACTATTCTCTTTTAATTGAAAAAAAAGTTAAATGTTTTCCCAAAGTGGAGGGATAAAGGTGTCTGTATCTTTAGAGACATTATAAGGAAAGAAGGGCTCCGTGAATTCCATGATCTTGAGAGATCTTATAACCTGCAGGGCACCTTTAATTTTTATTCACAGTTAAGGTCTGCTATGCGGGCACAGGGCGTTCCATGGGAATGGAGTTAGAAAATTATTCCCTCCATGTAATTCTTGCTACCAAGATTCAATGCAATGGTATCATCTCTGATCTTCATAGCTAAAGCTTCATACAAACCCCTGTTACTGAATAACTATGGAAGACTGATTTAAATATAGTATCAGATCTAGATTGGCATTCCATATGGTCAAATGTAATTTTATCTCCCAGGAATCGTGATCATCAAATGATCCACTATAAATGCATTCACAGGGCTTATTTAACATCTCGAAGATTACAACAAATGAAAATCAGAGATAACCCATATTGTGATTTCTATTTTGATAATACTATTGCTACTTTTTATCATATGGTTTGGCAGTGCCCGGATGTTAATAGTTTTTGGAAAAACATTTCTAGTATTATGACATTACTAATAGGAGGGGTAGTCCCTCATTCACTGTGCTTACTCCTACTCAATGATACCTCATCCCTACGATTAACTATAAATGATAAGCGGCTGTTATTAGCTGGCATTACAGCTGCTAAGAGAATGAAAGCGTGTTGATGGAAACCACCACATGCACTGTCGGTGAGGGAATGGCTTTCCTCCTATCAGGATATCGGACAGATGGAGCTCTCCTCAGCTCGATCACATGGTGCTAAATCATCAAACATTAATTGCTGGTTTAAATTATTTGAGAAACTCTCAGAATTGTGGTAAATATATATAGATGCACTTTTATGTTTGTTTGGCCTGACGCAGCAAGCAGGTACCGTGAGGCCAAGCGTGTCGTGGCCCAGGCGGTTTCAGAGGTAAAATCTCGGGCCTGGGAGGAGTTCGGAGAGGCCATGGAAAAAGACTATCGGTTGGCCTCAAAGCGATTCTGGCAAACCATCCGGCGCCTCCGGAGGGGAAAGCAGTGCTTCACTAACACTGTTTTCAGTGGGCTGCTGACCTTGAAGGAGGATATTGTCAGGTGATGGAAGGAATACTTTGAGGATCTCCTCAACCCGACAGACACGCCTTCTGTGGGGGAAGAAGAGACGGAGTGCTTGGGGCTGGATTCGTTCATCACCCAGGCTGAAGTCACCAAGGTGGTCAAAAAAATCCACAGTGGCAAGGCTTCGGGGGTGGACGAGATCCGTCCTGAGTATCTTAGAGCTCTGGTTGTTGTCGGGCTTTCATGGCTGACACGTCTCTTCAACATCGCGTGGAGGTCGGGGACAGTCCCCTGGATTGGTAGACTGCTGTGGTGGTTCCCCTCCACAAGAAGGGGGACCGGAGGGTGTGTTCCAACTATCGGGGAATCACACTTCTCAGCCTCCCCGGAAAGGCCTATGCCAGGGTGCTGGAGAGGAGAGTCTGGCTGATTGTCGAACCTTGGCTGCAGGAGGAGCAGTGTGGTTTTCGTTTTGGCAGTGGAACAGTGGACCAGCTCTACACCATCTGCAGGGTGCGTGAGGGTTCATGGGAGTTTGCCCAACCAGTCCACATGTGTTTTGTGGACTTGGAGAAGGCATTCGACCGTGTCCCTCGTGCTGCCCTGTGGGGGTGCTCCAGGAGTATGGAGTCGGGGGCCCTTTATTAAGGGCCATCCGTTCTCTGTACAAGCGGAGCAGGAGTCTGGTTCTTATTGCCGGCATTAAGTCAGACCTGTTCCCAGTGCATGTTGGACTCCGACAGGGCTGCCCTCCGTCACCGGTACTGTTCATAACTTTTATGGACAGGATTTTATTTTATTTTTTTTTTACAGTGTCTTGTCTGGCAATGTGACAATAAGAATAATTGTCTTGATGCCAAAAAGAGCCCAACAGATTTTACTTTCACAAGTGTAGCTGTATGGCAATTGCCATACTGCTCCACTTGTTTCATGCATATAAATTGCTTTATTATAATTATGCAGGGAGTTTTACAGTTTATATGGACACGGTAATGTATGAGTCATCGAGGTGCTACCCCCAGCGAGCCCCGATGCCAGCCAGCGGAGGGAGAGCAGGACGGGGGGAATGGGCACTTAGCGGAGACTTGAGATGTATTTGGGAGAGGGGGCATTTGAGACCCCAAACTGGGAGAGAAAAAAACAAACAAAAAAAACACTCACAATCTCAATCACGTCTTCCCTCCCTAGTGCCCCCACTCTCACCACAGAAAAAAGAAATGCTGACACACATTCGCACATAACAATGGACAATGGACAGGATTTCTAGGCACAGCCAAGGACCAGCGAGGTCTGGTTTGGGGACCAGCTGATCTCATCTCTGCTTTTTGCGGATGACGTTGTTCGGCTAGCTCCCTCCTGCCAAGACCTACAGCGTGTGCTGGGGCGGTTCGCAGCCGAGTGTGAAGTGGCCGGGATAAGAATCAGCTCCTCCAAGTCCAAGGCCATGGTTCTCGACCGGAAAAAGGTGGCTTGTCCCCTTCAGGATGGAGGAGAGTCCTTGCCTCAAGTGGAGGAGTTGAAGTATCTTGAGGTCCTGTTCACAAGTGAGGGAAGAATGGAACAGGAGATCAATAGACAGATTGCACACCTGTTACTCATCACCTAATCATCCTGGAGCTTAAGAGGAAGCAGACTGCCAGCACCTCGTTGCCTGAGTTTTTGCCAGTTATGGTACTCTGTTACATTCCTTTAGACAACCATTTAGTAATTGACTCTTGTGTGCCTTCTCTCAGGTGTTTCTTCGTGACACCCTGGATCCCCCTTGTGAGGACCTTAATCTTCTTTTCTGGATTCTCTCTCCTTGTGACGCCATGGATTGTTCGCCACTGGTTGCCCAAGTCCCTCCATCAACTCCTCAGTTTCATCACAAGCATTTCCTGGATTTTCCAGCTGACAGTTGCATCGCTCCTCTTTCCTCCTACAAGACTGAGTGAACCTGTCTGCCCTCCACCACAGTCTCCACATCATCAACAGTCAGCTGATGATGGGTTAATTATATATTTTTTTTAGACCAAAAACCTATTTTTACTCTTTTACTTTTTTTTTGCTCTTAAAAAAATTGATTTGAGCACATTTTCCCAAAGTAAAAGTTGTAGTATTATCCAGGTGAGATAATCTATCTGTGCTACATCTTTGGTGGCACTACAAAAATCCATAGTATAGCTCTTAGCGATTATATGCTTATAATAACAATGGAAACATCTACATAACTAGTTATGTACATTTTCCCAAAATAAACGTAGTGTGATACAGTTGATGTAATCTATGTTATGCTACACATTTGGTGCCACTGAAATGATCAATAGTGTGGTTATTTCTAATTTTATACTTCAAATATACTTTAAACCTTGGACCCAATATTCAAACAGACAGAACTTGATAAGTTAAAACAGTCTTTATTGAACAGTCAGTGGGCAACTGCTTATCAGCTGGAGCGGAAAGGCTACATCCTCTGTTGAAACAGAAGCTCAGGTCAATGACTAGAATAAAGGACTGGTCACTACTCAGCTGTAGTCACTGACCTGGTTAAGATTTCAGTCCGACACCGACATTGTCCTCTACTTGTGGCGGGCACAACCTCCGGAGCTCTGGCTGATGAGTGGAGTTGTTACCGACCGACGCAGAGGAGCCGCAGTGCTCAGAAGGGAATATCCAAGCCGAAGTCATACAGAACCAAGTTCAATAATCACAGAGAGGAAGAGGAACTGATAGGGGAATCCAAGCCGTGGTCAAGAAATCAGTCCAGGTTTGGTAAGCCAGTTGAGTCCAGTAATGACTTCGGAACAGATCAAACTAAATGAGCAGACAGGGGCAAAGCAAAACTTGAGATCCACAAGACAGAAACAGGTCACAATCAGGTAATCAGAACTATAACCAAAACACTAGAGTTACTCTCACCAAACAGCTCGAATAATCTGGCACTGGTAACCTGAAAACACACAGTATATATAGGAGCTGGAACCAGGTGGAACAGATAAGCAATTATAAAAAACAGGCAGAGCTAAACAGGTGGGTGGAATAATCACACAAGCCAGCCACCAGAGCCAGGACCATGACAAAAACGTGAAAGTGTAGGTATTACTTATATAAATTATAAAAACTGAATATAATGAACACCCTTTATCCAAATTGTAATTGATCGTTTTTGCCATTTAGGCTTTAAGGAATTCCACAAAGATAATGTAATGCATTTTTTTCCCAATCCAATAATTGTAGTATGAAAGACTTTAGATCAGATACACATGAAATGAATTTGATAATAATCCACCTCTCCTTGGTGACGCTGTTGAATATTTCTCTATGATTATTTTCTTCGTATTGCTACTTGCAGACGGTCCCTAAGCATTTGCGGACCAGCAAACTCTGCATAGAGTCCAATGCAATTCTCCCAGCGCGGTGGGAGCCTCGTTTTGAGGAAACTATCATTGCATCTCACTGTCTGCCTTGCTGTGATTGCTTTTGTAGAAAGAATTATCTGCCAACAAATTATTCATCCGGAGAAGCCAAATCTGTGATTAATTTTACCGAAGTGAAGTTGACCTGGGAGCTACCAGGGAAACAGACGCAGCCCTACTGATGCAGAGAACTATGAACATACAGTTTATAATTGCCTAAATTAACTTAAAATGTTGCAACCTGCTGGCAAAATTTGTTCACTTTTATTATTCTGCTGCCTTCAGTTTTTAAAAAATACCTGAAAAACGCTTACATCTACTTCCAGCCTTAACATTTTAAGGCAATTTCGACAATATTATGTTACTTTTAATTATGTTTTCTGAGCACTCAAGGATTAGCTCTACTTTGTCTATTTGTTTTACACATATTGAACTACAATGCGGTTCACATTTACACAGGACTTTGAATACTTCATATCTGTGCTATGAATAAAGTACATTGCTTATGTTTCTAACCTTAACAGATTCAAAGGTGGACTGCCAAGTCTTGGTTTCTTTGCTTCGCTGCATCAGCATTCAAGTGTCCTGTCCCCAGTTCTATGCTTATATGCCATGGCCCTGACTGCTTCAGACTTGGAAAGCGTGTTGAAACCAGATCTCAGCCCAGTAGGAAGAAATAGGTGGCAAAAGGAGGTCAGAACAATTGTGTTCTGATCATTTGCTTGATTGCAAAGCTTAGTAATGACGGATTCTGTTTTATTCTAAAATTATTCTCTTTTGTTTGTTTTACTGGGAGGAAAGCAGAAATAAAAGAAAATCATTTGTCTAATGCATTATGTCTAAACTGCATTCTTTATCATCTTGCATAGAAAACAATTGCTGTATCTCTAGAGGAAGTCCTGACTTTTGCTACAGGTCTCACAGCAATTTCACCATCAGGCATGATGCCATTCAACTAATTTTGTTCCTCAATGGGCCAGACCATGTTGTTGTCTATTTTTCTGAGTGGCGACACCTTGACATAATTTCTGTAAAGATTAGATAATATGATATACCTTCCAAATTGACAGTTTTGAAAGGGCAATTAGCTCATGAAGTCAAATATCAGTTTGGGCAAATTCTTTTTTTTTGACACTGATGTATGTCAGGTTTTGGCTCACACTTGTAATATGTCTATAATATAAATTTTTGTATCACATTAAAAAGAGGACACAATTATCTTTCAATTAAGCCAAGTTTTGAACCCTAACAGAGATTGTTAAACCTAAACAACATTAACTCTTTTTGCCTAACCAGTATTTTTTATTTATTTATTTATTTATTTTTGGTCCAGTGGTATCCCGGGACATGAGTTAACGGAAATACTCAAAGAAATCAGGAAATGTATACCAAATGTATACTAGCCCCCTGGTTTTCAAAGTGGGGGCCGTGGTGCTTTGGGGGGCTGCCAGGGGGCATCAGGGGGGCTGCGGGAAGATGGAGAAAAAAATAAAAAATAAATAAAAAGTTATACATGAAATTATTTTTATTGAATAAAAATAATTAATGTACCAGAAGGAAGATGGATTCTGAAGGACTTGGTTGAGATCACCAATTGGGCAAGGATGGAGTTCCAACCGGCAAAATCTAGAAGCCTGGTTCTGAAGAAGGATTAGAATCGGTACCACTTCAAAATCGGAGAGGACACCATCCCAACTGTCCAAGAAAAGCCTGTGAAGTGCTCGGGGAAGTGGTGCAGGATGGACCTCAATGACAGCCAGAGTGTGAAGGAGATGCTTATCCAGGCAGAAACATGGATGACATCTCTCGAGAAGAGCGGCCTCCCGGGCAAGTACAAAGCCTGGGGTTACCAACATGGGGTTCTCCCCAGACTGCTCTGGCCTCTCCTGGTCTATGAGGTACCTGTCTCCACTGTTGAGGGACTGGAGAGGAAGCTGAACACCTACCTGAGGAGATGGTTGGGCATCCCAAAAAGCTTTTGCTCCATCGGCCTGTACAGCACAGACAGCAAGCTACAGCTGCCAATAACATCAGTGGTGGAAGAGTACAAGGTGACAAAAACACGCCACATCATGATGCTGTGAGACAGTAAAGACGAGAGAGTACGTCAGGCAGACATTGTCATTTGGACAGGCCGAAAATGGTCAGCCAGCAGAGCAAATAAAGGAGGCTGAGGACAGACTGCATCACCCAGACATTGTCTGGTCGGTAGCCCAGGGAAGGCTGGGTTTAGGTTGCTTCACCAGAACAAGCTGGAACAAAGCGGACCCAAAGGAGAGGCGAGGCTTGGTGCAGAAAGAAGTCAGAAAGGTTGAGGAGGAAAGCCAGCATGTTAAGGGTGTAGCCATAAACAAAAAAGGCAGCTGGACTAGATGGGAGAGCGCGATAGAGAGTGCTCTTACTTGGCAGGACTTCTGGAGCATGGAAGGCCACTGCATCAAGTTCCTTTTATGCTCTGTTTATGATGTCCTACCTACTCCCTCAAACCTACACACCTGGGGAATGGTCGAGAGCTCAAGCTGCAAGCTCTGCGGAAGGATGGCTAACCTTGAGCACGTCCTCTCTTCATGTCACTCAAGCTTAGCAGATGGCAAGTTACGGTGGCGTCATGACCAGATCCTTGCTCAATTGGCCGACAGCATTAAGCAGGCAAGGAAAAAGGGCAAGACAGCTGTCCAAAGGGCTTTGTTTCATACATTTTACCAGGGCAGGAGAAAGATCTAGTGGTGCCTTGAGGGAAGGAGAGAGAGAGAGAGAGAGAGAGAGAGAGAGATGCCACTGGCTGACAGGTGGTGCAGAGGCAAGTACCTGTAAAGGTAGGCCAGGAATATTTTATTTTGCATAAAATATTCCTGTCTGGGTATAACTGCATTATGAAAAACATTCACCTAAAGCTTACAAATAATATTTTCTGGTTGTATGTAAGACAAGAGTTTCCCACCCTAGTTGAAAGGGCTCTGAAATGTCTCCTTCCATTTGCAACCACTTACTTGTGTGAGTCTGGCTTTTCCACTTTAAAAGTACTGAAAACTAAACACATATCACGTTTGAATGTGGAGAATGACATGGGTGTTGCTCTGACAGACATAAAGCCCAGACTGGAAAAACTGTAGAAGCCATCAGGCCCATCGCTCCCATTAGTATGGTATGTCTCTCCTGCATTATATAAAATGCCTGCATGTTTAATTTGGGACAAACTTTTATTTTGTTCACAAATCTTTCTGTTTTTGAAAGATATAAAGTGGTTCATTGTTTAAAAAAAGGTTATTGAATTAAAGTTGTGGGCCTATGTTATTGTTATATTTTATTCATTAAATTAATGAATTAAATGTCAGGACTCCAGTCTGTGTGTTTGTCTTTTGTGTTGTTCTCCCTTCCACCAGCAGGAGGCGCCTCGTTCTGGTTTGCCTCCTCACACACCTGATGAAGGTTACCTTGTTAACAGAGTGCTCTTAAGCTGCTGATTGCCACTACCTCGACGCCAGAGTGTTTGCCAGTTTTGGGTACTCTAGCCAAGCCGAGTTTTTTCTGAGTAAGACTGAGTTCTTGTCTACCTGAGTTTTAACTTCGTTTTTGTCTTTGCCTCTCGGCAGGAAGTCATCCAGCAGACTGGATCTTTTCGGACCTTCTCTCCCTCAACTGAGCCTCAAACTGAGCTGGGGATTAAAACAGGAGGTTTGGATCCTGTTTCCTTGAGAGGACGTTGAGTTTACTCTCTGAGCAAGGCAATCATCTCCACTACGGACCGTTCAAGTACAGCAGGAAATCTGAGTGGCAGTCAGTTTCTCCGTTCACCAACAACCATCCGAGTTCTGGGTAAACCCTGTTCCGCCCTCCACCGAATCAGAATATCACTGGATAACAGCACACAGATTGGAGTCAAAGATTCTACAACTTCACTGGAAACGTGAGTCAACAACCAGATCCTCTTCTCCAAATCCACAAATGAAATTTCCCACTGAGCCTGAACTAATTGTCTTCCCTTCACCTCCCAGTTCCAGTCGAGCTGAGTTCAGAGCAACTCTGCACCGTGCCTTATCTCTTCAATAAACCTGTTTGTTGGGATCTGGAGAAGTTCCACCTGTCTCCAGCAGAGTTCGCTGTGGATCCTCCTGAGCTGAGCCTTCGACACACCTGAAGCCCATCTCATCATCAGGAGGATCCTCCACTATATAAGCAGCCCTCAGACCTTGCATCAACGCCGCAGTGTTTATCCAGTTTGGTTAGCACCTGAGCCTCACTTCCTCTGTGAAATCTTTGTTGCTTTAAATCTCCTAGTTGGATTCTAATTCCCTTTTTGTCTTTGCTTACAGGAAACCTGTTTTTACCTTGTAAGCTCTGGATGAGCTAACCTGCCGAGCCTGCCTTCTGAGCCAAACCTGAAGACCTTCCTCTGGATTCCCATGCTGCTCTGGACTAAGAGCTGGAAAACCAAGGTCTGTCCAAACACTAGATGCAAGACGCTGAAGCTGCCATTGAACTCTGCTGAATCAATCAGTCTCTGGACCCAACAGTGCCTCTCTCAAAGCCAAACCCGGACTCCTCAAGATAGATCTCAGAAGATAACAATTCCACATTAATCAGCTACGTGGCTAACTGAACTGTCATCCCTACAGTCTCCTGTGAACCTGTCCTCCAGATGTGAACCAGTACCAGACTGATTTCCATGTGCTTTATCAATAAACTAATTTAAACCTTTTCTCTGTTTCCCGTGGTGTTCTGCATATTGGGCCTCTCAGAACCAATCATGACACTGTTAAACCTTTCCCCTGGTGTCTCTCTGAATTGGTTTCCCTGCATGTGGGTCTTAGCTTTAGATAAAATCATGACATTAAAGTTTGATATAATATAATTGTGACTTCATCTTTACAAAATAAATGTGTTTTTATTTAGATGGTTTGTTCACTCATTTTTTAATTCTGTCGCTGTAGCTCACACATGAGTTTTTACGCATGTTTCATATGAGGGGGGGGCTCAGCTGAAAATGTACTGGTGTAGGGGGGCCTTGGCATGGTAAAGTTTGGGAATCCCTGTACTAGCCTAAGATGCAGTCATTAATGTGGTTATTATGGGTTACATAATGGTAGCCTAATCTAAAAACTGGATATGGTAAACTTTTCCGGATTTCTTAGTCTGAGTATTTCAGTTGTCAACTCTTGTGTCCCTGATGTCCCTGCATACCACTGGACTAAGTTTTAGCCTATGAGACAGACACCCTGATTAATTTTAAGGGTCAATATTTTGGTTTTTCATAAAGCTTATATTTAAAAAACAGTGATGTTTGCTTAGTCGCTGGGTAAGAAGAGAAGTAGGTAGTGGTAGAGCATTTTACAGCCTGATCCGACGGGGGGTTTCCTGAGCTAGTGTCTACATTTGAGCTACTCTGGGCTTAGACTGCTGGAGGACATATGGACCCCTTTTCATCATTGTTGACACACTGGTTGCTGGCTTGATTGCTCATTTCACCCACCTGTTTAACTCTGTGTCATGATCAGGTAGGTTTTACTAGCCCAGATGCAGAACTAACAGACACAGAGGCAGGATAAAAGTCCAATTGTTTATTAGATGCAGACAGGGTTCTGCCCTGGAGGCAGAGAGGACAAGGCAGGTTAGGTTCAGGTTTACAGGTTCAGGCTTACAGGTTTACAGGTTCAGGCAGGCTGGGTGGCTCAGGCTTGCTAACCGTGGCTAAGTCAGTTCAGTTCAACAATCTGGCTCAGAGTGGAGCTCTCCTCCAGCTTAAGAAGGGAGAGCTTAATCATGACCTGATGGGGATCAGCTGTGAGCGCCATCAGGAGCACCAGCTCCCAGTAAAGGATCCACGGGGCCCTCTGGAGGGCAAACCTCTGGATCCCAGTCCCTCTGCCCAGTTTCTCATTACTGCTTATCTGATCCACCTGTTTCCTGCTCCAATATATGCTGCGTGTTTTCCAGCTACCAGTACCAGATTATTCAATCTGTTTGGTGAGAGTAACTCTAGCTTTCTGTTTGTTGTGCTGATTATCTGATTGTGACTCTCTGGATCCCAACAGTACCCCCCCCCCCCTTAAGGGCGGATACCAGACGCCCAAAAACAAAAAAACCCCCAAAAACAAAAACAACCCACCCAGGGTGGGCGAGGACAGGGCAGAGTCTCAGGTGGCCGGCCGCGGGGCCAGAGGCAAGACAGAGTCTCAGGTGGCTAGCCGTGGGACCGGCAGCAGGGCAGAGTCTCAGGTGACTGGCCATGGAACCGGAGCTGAGGCAGACGATCCGGAGGCCGGCCGTGGGACCAGAGCAGAGGCAGACACTCCGGGGGCCGGAGTCTCAGAAGCCGTAGGGACCTTGTAGGAGGACGGCACCTCCGCTTCAGCAGGAAGCACCGAGGGAAACGCCGCCTCCGCTTCTGCAGGAAGCTCCGAGGAGAACGCCGTCTCTGCTTCTGCAGGAAGGTCCGAGGAGAACGCCGTCTCTGCTTCTGCAGGAAGCTCCGAGGAGAACGCCGTCTCTGCTTCTGCAGGAAGCTCCGAGAAGAACACCGTCTCCGCTTCTGCTGGTCTGCAACAGGCTCAGACAGGGCCGCCCACTGGGCCTCCGAATCAGGAACACAGGAAACCGCTGACTGCAGCTCCGAATCACAATCACCGGAAACCGCAGATTGCAGGTCCGAATCAGGAACACAGGAAACCACCGACTGTGGCTCCGAATCAGGAATTGAAGAGGCCGCCGATTGCGGCTCCACATCAGGAACACCGGAAACCGCCGACTGCGGCTCCGAAACAGGAACAGAGAAAGCTGCCGATTGCGGTTCCGAATCAGGAATACTGGAAACCACCGACTGTGGCTCCGAATCAGGAGTCTCTGGAAGACACAGAGCAGGCTCAGGGGTCTCCAGACGGCTCAGAGCGGGCTCAGGGGTCTCCAGACGGCTCAGAATCTCCAACCATCGACGGACCTACACCGTCCAGGGTGGGTCTGTGGAGTCAGTCGGTTCCTCCTCATACATCCTCAGGAATGTCTCCAGTGAGTCTGCTGGGCTAGTCTGTTGGCCGGATTGTTCTGTCATGATCAGGTAGGTTTTACTAGCCCCGATGCAGAACTCACAGACACAGAGGCAGGATAAAAGTCCAATTGTTTATTGGATGCAGATAGTGTTCTGCCCTGGAGGCAGAGAGGACAAGACAGGTTAGGTTCAGGTTTACAGGTTCAGGCTTACAGGTTTACAGGTTCAGGCAGGCTGGGTGGCTCAGGCTTGCTAACCGTGGCTAAGTCAGTTCAGTTCAACAATCCGGCTAAGAGTGGAGCTCTCCTCCAGCTTAAGAAGGGAGAGCTTAATCATGAGCTGATGGGGATCAGCCGTGAGCGCTGAGCACCAGCTCCCAGGAAAGGATCCACGGCGCCCTCTGGAGGGCAAACCTCTGGATCCCAGTCCTTCTGCCCAGTTTCTCATTACTGCTTATCTGATCCACCTGTTTCCTGCTCCAATATATGCTGCGTGTTTTCCAGCTACCAGTACCAGATTATTCAATCTGTTTGGTGAGAGTAACTCTAGCTTTCTGTTTGTTGTGCTGATTATCTGATTGTGACCTGTTTCTGCCTTGTGGATCACGAGTTTTGCTTTGTCCCTGTCCCTCTGTTAATCTGCTCTGTTCTGGACTGATTCCTGGATTCTACTGGCTTACCAAACTTGGACTGTTCTTCTGATCTCGGCTTGGTTTCTCCTTCTGCACCTTAATGAGTCTCTGATCTTCTGGTCTGTGAACATGGTTCTGCTACGACTTCGGCTTTGTATATTCCCTTCAGGACCTGTTGCCCCCGGCTGCCATCAGCTCCACTCTTCACCCAGAGGTCCGGGGGCGGATGCCCGCTTCAAGCGGAGGCCAATCTCCACCTTGGATTCATCTCCTTCCTCTGGAACGGACTGAACTCTCAACCAGGTCAGTGATTATTTAGTTGATATCATTAGTCACTGACCTGGGTTTCTGTTCCATCTTTTTGTATTTCTGCAGTATTCATTTGCCTGATGATCCTCTCTAGAGTTCTGAGAGTTGACTTACTTCTTTCCATGTTGCCTTAATTTTGGCTTTCAACCTTCTCTGCGGTGGACTTTGTCCATGTGAAGGCTCTTAACATTACCTTTGGTAAGCATCTCAAGGATCACCAATGCTGTACTTTATATTAGCTGATTGGTTTCTCTGGAACACCTTACTTAACTTTAATAGTTGATGTCAGGGTTGGCAATTCCTGAATTGAGCAATAATCTTATTTTTCAGGTCAGTTGTTCTCCATAATTGGGGCTTGGTACACAATATCAGAGAGGTTAATGCTGGCACTGACCTTGTGTCTTAGCTCCCTATTGCCATAGTGTGTATCTGTTGGATTTCTATGCACTCTAAGTGTGAAAGCAGCTGCTCTTTGTGTCTGCTGGAACACACAGCTCACAGTTCGTTCAGAACAGCTAAACAGTCTCCCTCACAGAAATTGGTATATATACATATACACAGAGGTGTCAAGTAACGAAGTACAAATACTTCATTACTGTACTGAAGTACACTTTTTATGTATCTATACTTTACTCCATTTTTTATTTTTCTTCCCACTTCTGACTTCTCCTCATTACATTTTCACTCAAGTATTTGTAGGTTCTATTCCTTACATTTTTAAAACAAACATTACTCATTACTCTTAATTTTGGTTTAATGCAGAGGTCACAGATTAGCCGACCGTGGTCCAGATCTGGACCCACCTGCTGGCCTATCTGTACCCAACCTGAACACAGAAACAACCCACAATAACTGGATTCCAGACAGTACCCCCCCCTCAATGGCCGTGGTCCAGCAAAGCCGGAGGGCTGGGGGCAAGGCAGAGTCTCAGAAGGCCGGCAATGGTACCGGCGGCGAAGCAAAGTCTCTGGGGGCTGGCCGTGGTTCCGGCGGCGAAGCAAAGTCTCTGGGGCCGGCCGTGGGGCCGCCGGCGAAGCAAAGTCTCTGGGGGTCGGCCCTGGGGCTGGCGGCGAAGCAAAGTCTCTGGGGGTCGGCCGTGGTCCATCGACCTAGGAGAAGGCCATCTCTGATGGAACGGCGACCTTGGGAACCGCCCACTGCGGCACTGGAACATCTTTAAAGGGGGCCGCCAACTACGGCACAGGAACAGGCTCCGAGGGCTCTTGGAGGGCCCGCCGAGGGGACTTGGAGGCTTGGGTTCTGGCCCGCCGAAGGGACATGGAGGCTCAGGTTCTGGGCCGCCGAGGGGACTTGGAGGCTTGGGTTCTGGCCCGCTGAGGGGACTTGGAGGCTTGGGTTCTGGCCCACCGAGGGGACTTGGCTCAGGTGTCTCGGGACGCCGCTGAGCTAACCAATCCCAAACAGCCTCGGTTAGGTCGGCTACTCGGCAATTCAATTTGGTCTGTTGATTGACCAGCTCAACCAGGGTGTTATCATATCTGGACAAGGCAGCTTGCTGCTGGCTAATGGCTCTCTGAATGGCCTCTGCGGGGTCTACGGTCTGGCCAGAGTGTTCTGTCATGATTTAACTAAAGATCAGACCAAAATGCAGAAGACCAAACAGATAGACCAGGGAAAAGTTTAACAGGTTTATTTAGTATAATGAGATTAGTCCAGTGCTGCTCTGAACACTGCTCAACCGGACCTGAAAGGTGAGGGGAAGAAACTGCGGTTAGTTAAGGCTCAGAGGGAAATTAGATTATTTGGCTTGAAGAGGAGGAATAGGTTACAGACTCATGTTTCCAGAAAAGGTGTCCTTTATTGAATCCAGTCTGTGTGGGATGATGGTGGGCGGACAGGGTTTACTCAGACTGCGGTTGTTCCTTCATGAACGGAGAAGCTGACTGCCACTCAGATTTCCTGTGGTACTTGAACGGGCTGTGTTGCAGATGAATCCCTTGCTCAGTGTGAAACTCAAACGACCTCTTGGGGGAAAGTGGATCCAAACTTCCAATTTGTATCCCAAGCTCAGTTTGAAGCTCAGTTGATCCTTCTAGAGAGAGAAGGTCCGAAAAATCCAGTTTACAGGATGACTTCATGCCGAGAGGCAAAGACAAAACAACGTTAAGACTCAGGTTGACAAAAACTCAGTTTGACTCAGCAAAACTTGGTTAGAGTACCCAAAACTGGCAAACACTCTGGCCCCAAGGTAGTGGCAGTCAGCAGCTTAAGAACACTCCACAGGTAATGAGGCAACGAGCTGCAGGTGTGCAGGGAGGCCCAATGAGGACGGGGCACCACCTGGTGGAGGAAAAAAGGAAACACAGAAACAACCCACAAAAACTGGATTCCTGACACAGATTTTCCAACTCGGCTGGAACAAATGTAATTTCCATCACATATATATATTTGACATTTAATAAAAAAAAATACTATGATACACATATTTTTTTTTTCATATATAGTTTTAACTGGTTATGCCTTTATTGTAAAACACATACATTTATGGATTAGGTAAATTAATTGTGATGAGGACAAGAAGCAAATCTTATGTCCGCCATACCCTGAGATATAGCATTGGAATCACAAGATACATTTCAAGGTGTAAATATTTGTGTTTTTAATTAAAGTGGAACATTATCTCTAAAGTTATGAAGGTTTTAATGAGTGACTAGAATTTTGCAACAATTTATTTTAAAACAAATGGTGGAAACTACTGGTTGTTGTGGAAATTACAATGAATGGACCATACAGACAAGAAAACTTTCTTTTTTAAAATTATATGGAGCATAATAATAAATAATAATGATAAATAAATACATTAATAAATAATAATAAATGAATTGCAGTTGTGCATAGGTGGTACTAAGGGTGGGAGAGAGGGGGTGGCACCACCGCAAAATGCTTAGCATGTAAATTATAGTTAGAAACATGTCAAAAGTTGTCTAAAAAAGTTTTATTTTATAATATTACCACATTGTTGTAATAATAAAATTAGATAAATAAAATGTGAGAGAACAAGGGCCATGTATGTGTATCTATGAATTACACCTACCCACGTAAATGTAATTTCCACCACACCATTTTAATTTTCCACCAAACAATGCAATGTGGTGGAAATTACTGTCCTATCATCACATATTAGCTAAGAAAGGGTCTCTAGCATTTTATGCTTACAAAATACATCTATGTGTGTTAAAATAACAATTAATTTCCAAAATTTGATGTTATGGCATGTTTGGAAATCACATATAATTTTAATATTTTAATTTCAAGCAATGTTTACCATGGCTTTACAAAACTTTTTTTTTTTTTTTTTTTTTTTTTTATCCAAAACTTTATTGAAAAGTTGCAAATAACAAAACATTGACAAACAATATCACAAGATATAGAACAGTATCTCCAAAATAAGTGTTCAAGGATGAAATACAATTAGAATGAAGATATAACATACTTTTGTCATGATTTTATCAAGAGCTCGGACTCACATGCAGAGAAACCAATACAGGTTTATTGAGAAGCTTGTGGAGATTCCAGTGTTGCTCTGAACACTGCTCAACCGGAACTGAAAGGTGAGGGGAAGAGACTGCGGTTAGTTCAGGTTCAGTGGGAAAATTGATTCTCGAACTTGAAGAGGAGAAATGGTTTGCAGACTCATGTTTCCAGACACAAAACACAAACCACAACGACAGGAGTCCTAACAACTTTAACTTAAAAAAAATAATGGATTAGATTTAAACACAACAACAAACAAACAAACAAAAAAACAGGGAAAAAAAGGTGAGATGTATTACATTTCCCAAAATATTTCCTGAATTACGTAAACATTGTGTATACATTTTTTATTGTTGATTCTTTGGATACAATTGAAGTAATTTTTAAAAATAATTTTCAAACATAGGGAAGAAAGGTCGACCTTTGGAAAATTTAGTTTTGTGTATGTGGAATTTTGCAATTAGAATAATCAAGTTAACCAAGAGTTGCATTTTCCTATCATTATTAGTATAGTGTAAGATGATAACTTTGGCTTGTAATTTAATTGGTGTGTTGGGTTTTGATATGAAGTAAACCTCAACTTCTTTCAAGAATATATGTGAAAATGTACATTCCAAAAATTGGTGCTTAATTGTTTCCTCCTTAGAATTACAGAATACACCGTTGACATCAATATTGACAAATTTGCTAAAAAAGTGTTTGTGTTGGGATCTGGAGAAGTTCCACCTTTCTCCAGCAGAGTTCGCCGTGGATCCTCCTGAGCTGAGCCTTCGACACACCTAAGGCGCATCTCATCATCAGGAGGATCCTCCAGTATATAACCGGCCTTCAGACCTTGCCTCAACACCGCAGTGTTTATCCAGTTTGGTTAGCACCTGAGCCTAGCATCTCCTGAGTACTTTCGTTGCTTCTGTTCCCTGGTTGGATTCTAATCCCTCTTTATCTCTGCTTACAGGAATCCAGTTTCCCTTGTAAGCTCTGGATGAGCTTAACCTGCCGTGCCTGCCCTCTGAGCCAAACCTGAAGACTCTTCTCTGGATTCTCATGCTGCTCTGGACTAAGAGCTGGAAACCCAAAGTCAAGGTCTGCCCTCACGCTAGAAGCAAGACGCTGAAGCGGTTACTGAACTCTGCTGAACTAAACAATCCCTAGACCCAACAGTTCCTCTCTCAAAGCCAAACCTGGACTCCTCAAGGTATAAATCAGAAACTCTCAAACTCAAACTCATCTGCTCCCAAGCTAACTGAACTGTCATCCTCACAGACTCCAGTGAACCTGCACCCAGGCCTGAACCAGTTCCTGTGTTTAATCCATGTGCTTGTGCTTAATAAAACTTGTTAAACTTTTCATCTGTCTCCGTGGTGTTCTGCATACTGGGCTTTTCTGAAACCCATCATGACAGTTTGGGTAAATGTTATGTATAATTTTATATTGAATTTATTTTATTTTGTGTGGAAGGAGCCATGTTATTTTTCAGTTTATATCAGAGAAAGAGGAGGACCATATATATTTCCCGCTCGGAGTAATGTCCGTTTTCCTAATAAAATAGTTCCTTATATGTTTATTGTTAGATTGATGACTTATAAAGTTTAAACCATTAATAAAGAGGGTGAGGTCCACTTACTCTGCCTCTTGCCTTTCAAAATGGCCTTTTAGTAATTGGAGAATACCACCGGGAATAGCATTTATCACCATTTGAAATTCCGTATAGGTAATAGGAAAGATTTTGGATTTAGGAAATTCTTCATAACTAAAAATGTCACCTTTGTTATTTTGTAAATCCCTTAGATAGATTATTCCTTTGTCAATCCATTGTTTCAGAAATAAAAATTTATTTTTCTTGGTTATGAATTGGTTGTTCCAGATACTAGTTCTTTGCAGTGAGAAATTATGGACAAAGCACAATTTTGCTGCTGATAAGGCTTGTAAGTGAAATTTAGACACTTTTAGTGGTGATTTTGAAACCTCATAATCACAATTTAGAAGAAAGGTTAAGCCTCTGATTTTTCTAAAAATATTCTGTGGTATAAAGTACCAAAGATATTCTGGCTGTTTCAAACATTCTTTTTTATTTTATCTTAAAGGTATGGTTCATATCCATATAGTCTAACAATTTGATGCCACCATTACCTCTCGGGGCTGTTAAGATGTCTTTTTTTTAATAGTGGCCTTTGTTTTTCCAAACAAAATTAATTAGGGTGTTGTTTATTTCTTTACAAAAGGAATGTTGAACAAAAAGAGAGAGTTTATGATATACAAATCTAGAGATACCATCTGCTTTACTCAGAAGAACTCTTTCAAACAGGGACAGGACTCTTTGAAGCCACATATTGAAAACGCTTTTAGTTTTCTGTATCTTTGGTCACAAATTTCTTTAGAGATATGAATTTTAACATGTATTTTACATATATGTATCTCATTTGTGTTATAGAGACGTAGTATTTCACATTTTGTTAAATTAAGTTTTAAACCTGATGCAACAGAAAAGGTGTCAATTAACATAAGTGCTGTATCTATTTGTAATTTATTTTCCAAGCCAGTTGAGTCATCCTGATCTCTCTGAAATATCTCTAAACCTCTAAGAATAGTGCTCTGTCAAACTTGTATTGAGAGTAATTCAACAACTATAAGAAAAAGAAATGGAGAGCAGGGACAACCTTGCCGGACAGACCTACAAACTGAAAATCTTTTTGTAGCATTTGGGCTGCTGCAGTGTGCCTCATGCTTCGCCCTAAAGAAACTCTGCATTTTGTCCTTGTTTTTTTTTTTTCTCTAGACTATCTTAAACCTACTCTACCTGTCTCCTCAGTGTGTTCTGCATATTGGTCAGGAAACAAGGGACTGTGACAGTTGTTTAGTAGCAGCAAATACGGGCAGTTACAAGTCTAGAGCCCCTAGAGGCCAAAAGTTACACAGTGTGCTTTTAACTTGGGAGTCATTGTTCTTTAACCAGTTGGAATATTTCCTTAAAGTCTTCCAGTTTGAATGGAAGCTGGTAAGTTTAGATTGAATGCACTTTTTAATTAAAATGAAAGCCGGAGAACATAATGTTAATTTAGCCTTAAAAATGTTGATCTAGTGCAAACACTGGCCAGCCATCGGCACCGCCTCTCCTCATTGGTGGACCTCTTCCCAATGGACCTCCTCCTGAGATCTCCAGCTTTTAGCTCTCAGGGCTAGCCACGGCCAGCTGCTGCCTCTTCCTACTGTGGCGCTGTCTCTGCCTGGCAAGGCTTCACCAATCTACCGCTGTCCTCTTCCAATCTCCCACTGTGGTATTAATTCCAGAGTAAGGCATGATCAGCCATCTTATCACGGCTCTGGTGTTCTCTTTGGCCGGGATCTTGCCTTGACTTCCAGTTGCTTCTGTCTGAACGGCACAACACTGTCTCACTTTACATTAAGCTCCGCTTAAAGCGTACGTTGTAATTGGTTAAACTGATCGAACCTACTCTTAATAAAATGATAAGGTGTGAACATTTTGAACCATAACATTTTTTACATTACATTAACATTAACAATCTAAATGGAACAACAAAGACTACAAAGAAATAATGACAATGTTAAATTATTGTAATTATTATTATTAAACTAATAAGATTTCCCTCCACACACCCAGGCTGTGCTTGCCTGCTCACAGAAAGAGTATGTCATTGTCATGTTATTCAAGGCTATCTATGGCAGGTTCAGCAACCTAGGGAGCTAAAGGAAAAGACAATTCTTTGTAGAACATTCACACCAACATTTTATGAAATTAGCAAAGCAATCATACAACCTGTTCAAAGAAAACAATTATCATAAGCATAGATTTTTTAAGCACTGGATAGGTTCTGGTGACTCGTGAAATTCTTGTTTCTTGCTTGGATAGAGGGTTTGTTCTGTGATTCAGTCTAATGTTAAGCAGGTCTGTTTTAGGAAAGGGCAGTAAAAGTAAAAGTGTCATTGTCATTTAGCTAATCTAATTCTACTATTTAAAAATTCATTTTGGTAAGATGATCCATCCATCCATTTTCTTTACACGCTTAATCCCAATTGGGGTCGCGAGGGGTGCTGGTGCCTATCTCCAGCTGTCAATGGGTGAGAGGAAGGGTACATCCTGGACAGGTTGCCAGTGGCAAGATGATAAAGGCCCATATTCATGATTAAAATTTTTTTTTATTCTAACTTATGAATTGATGTTGTCAGGATTCTGCCCTTTGTTTGAGCTTATTTTTAGTTGCTTTGTATTTATAGTTGTTTTCTTTCTGTGTTCAGCTCTTGACTTAGGCCCCGTCCACACAAAGTCAAACCCTGGCCTAAACGCACAAATTTTTCACCAAACCAGCCTCCCATCCATACAAAGCCGGTGTTTCGGGGGTCTGTAAACGGTTTTTTTTTTATTACCCCTTCAGACTGGGAAGAT
>NW_015151690.1:153131-158133 GCF_000732505.1 Cyprinodon variegatus
TCGTGTGGACGCTCACATTTATTTTACGTCTCCGTCTTTACGGCAAACGTTTTGGAAAATATCAGCGTTTCGTGTTCGTTTTGACTTTGTGTGGACGGGGCCTTAGTTTCTCTGTATTTGTAGTTGTTTTCTTGCTGAATTCAATTCTTGAGTTACTCTCTGTTGCCTCCTTGTGCTTGTTTCCTTTCCACTTGGCTTCCTTTTGATTATTTCTACTCACACCTGCTCCATATTCAGCTCATAAGCCCATGCTGTGTTCTATTCCCCAGGCACTCTGTTTTGTTGTTGCTTTGTTGCTTCCTCATCTCTGGCTCCCTACACCAGTTTTCCCTGACGTTTTGTGATTTTTCTTTTTGTTCTTTGTATTTTTTGGATATTTGCCTGTTTCCACCTTAAATCTACAAGACTCACCTCTCCCTCCTGATCTCTGCAACCTTGACAAATGTATGTAAGCTTAACTGAAAGGATTGTAAAGTAACCAGAGTTATTTCTCGTTTTATCTAATATTAGACCAATGTAGCCATAGATTATGAACTGCTTGATAGAACAGGCAATTTATGGTAAATAAAAATATATTATTTTAAGTTATTTATTATCATTAGAGAGGTACCTTATTTTGTTTAAACCAAGATATATTTTTTAGAAATCAGAACGTTCCCCTCCTCAGCATAAGGCTGAAATATTTAAATAAAGATAAGATTTCAAGTTATTTCATAGGAGAAGGAGCAAATCAATTTTTCCAACAACAAAGTACAGATTTTTATTATAAGGCAGCAAAGCACTTTACACATAATGGATTTTTTTACATGACTGGGAACAGCCAAAGAGCTATGATACATTGGGGTGTCTCATAAGAAACAAACAAACAAAAAAAAAAACCAGATCACTAAAAACAATGTCGGACGTTAGATCAAAAAAAAATGTGCAGCGTAAAAAGGAACAGCTGCTTCCTTAGGACCAAAACATAAGCTTTTCATTAGTCTGACTATTTTCCGCCTTGATACTTACCATCAAACCAGAAATCCCAATACAATCCAGCATCAGAGGACAGAAGACAATAATTAAAGGTGAGTTGGAATTCTCTGGCTCTTCAGTAATCAGGATACCCAGATGTTAGTGGAACATTTCCTTTTAAATTTTTACATCATACAAACAAAATAAACTAAAAAGCCATCTCCTGTTAGTTTTTTTAATTTAATTCAGTTTTTAAAAACTTCTCAACCATATATAAGCAAATTCGTTGAACTATAGCAGTTCATTAAAAATATTAGAATTTGTCCTTCTGGAAAAAAACAATAACAACAGCCTGAATGTCAATAATTTTATTTCAGCAACTATAAAGGCACACTTTAGCAGTTCCTTTATTCATTTTCTGATTGTCCCATGAGGGTAGGGCTGCAGTGCTCAATAAAGGTAGCACAGTTTTTTAGGCACAACTATGTGCTACTCAATACTGTTTTTACCTCCAATGTGGCTCAGAATGTAAGGAATGTAATTGTTTGATGTACTTTTGAGCTTGCTGGCATTTATCCATTACTGATCCAGGAGGTCCTGTATTTTTCTTTCTGTCACATCATCTGTGTCCTCGACATGGCGTCCTGCTGATGTCCAGAGTACCAGTGTCCAAAATTGTTCATGTATCCTCCTGAGTGGACCGGTGGGCCTTTGGCAGCCATACTGATGTCCCACAGAGTGCATGGAGAAGAGGAAGAGGGTGGTGGTGGAACGAGATGATCCCCCTCAGGTCCACAAGGTCCATTCTTCATTATCTTTTTGTATTTGGATCTTTTGTTTTGGAACCAAATTTTTACCTAAAGGAGATAGAGAATAAATAAAGTGAGAAAAAACCCTTGTCCTTTTTTCTGTCTTTGTTGCCTGCTATGGTATCAAACATCTAGCATCATGCCACCTTTGGTGTTTTGAAGTTGTCTTCCTGTTAATATTCTTTTAGTAACTTTCTATGAAAAAAACATTTTCTTTTCATAATAAAGTTATCATCTAAAGCTTTGTTATGCTAACAAAATCAAAAGAACTGTTTAGAAATCCAAACAGAAGGTGTAAAGACTGTTTATTTCTCCAGTGAAATGGGAAAAAAACCCATTACTCTACAAGCGCCACAAAAAATACATTTAAATCTCATTGTTTGGTCATTATGAAATGTAAGGGTGTAGGTTTGATTTCAACTTTGGTAGTGACACTATTGGTCTTCAGTTTCATTGGCCTGATGTCTTTGGTCCTATGCAAAAATATGGATGCTCCTTTTTTATGCTTATTCTGAGCATCAGAGCACATTTTGTTTAAAGAGAACAGCAGCATTTCTTCCTACATTAATACAAATCTTATAAGTACTACATGCACTAGATGCTGTTTATCAATGTTTAAAGCATCAACAGCTCTGATGAATATGGAATTAGAACTTTTTTCCACTTTGAAAAGGTTTGCATTTAAACTTACCAGCGACTAAGACAGTGTCTATTTAACTAAATAAAGTCTAAATATTTCTGTTATATGTGGATTTATCCTTTGTTTTCTTCTGAAGATATAGAATTGTGCAGAGTTAAGCAGAGGTAAACCCCACTCTTATCTTTTTTATCTTATATGCTCTCTCTGTATCATGCAAAATAATACGGCAAATAAATGTATTGTATTTACAATGTGCACTGGAACTATAAGAGGAACTGACATTGAGCATTTAAAATATTATTAGAAGTTGTACATCTGGGCTGTAGTTACTCTGTGTAGCTCAATTCATGTATTTTATCTAGGGCTGAAACAATTAATCATATCAACATATTATTTAAATAATCGTCAACTAATTTAGTAATTGATTAATCATTAACTGGAGTATACACTCCAAGCACCCGCGGGCGCACACATACAGACTAGAAAACACACAATCAGAAAGAGAGAGACTGGGACTGGTGAACTTCACAAAATGGATGTCACCAAGAAACGAAAATATGATATGTAATCATTAGAATGACATCTTAGTACATGACTGAAAGACACTAAAGTGCTTCTGCATAGATAATATGACTGACTGTACCGGCAAATTAATGTTTTTGTCACCGTTAGATGGCTTTGATCTCAGTACCACATAAAATCGGGGGGCAGGGCTCAGTGCCGTGTATGACCTACACAACAGATTTACTTATGCCGGTTCTGTAAGAGGCAAAGTTTCAAGAAAATCTATTTCAAAATATATAATAGAGGTACCCAAGAGGTATAGCCAGAAGCCCATACCTAAAGCCCTGGAAACTGCCAAACAATGGCTCCAAGCCTTGGCTAGCCGCCTAATGAGATATACACGAGACAATGAAGCCAGATGGGTAAACCTGCTGTTCACAACTCAACCAGCGAAAGTGTATGCACAGTGGCAGGAGAACAATAGTAGAACAACCCCACCAAGGCTGGAAACTGAACAGTACTGGAAGGACATATGGGAGAAGGTAGCACACAAAAGGGAGGCACGGTGGCTGGTAGCTCTGAGAGTGGACAACAGCAACCTCCCTGAACAGAATCCAGACAACACTGCATTGGCAGACATCCCAGAAAGAGTCTCAGGTATGAAAAACTGGACAGCACCAGGCCCCAATACGATACACGCCTACTGGCTTAAGAAACTCATGGTTCTCTATGAATGCTTGGCAGCACAAAGGAACCAGCTGCTGAGAGATGGGAACCACCCTGAATGGCTAACTGAAGGGGCACACAATCCTGATCCTGAAGGACTCCTCAAAGGGTACTGCCCCATCCAACTATCGGCCCATAACCTTCCACTCCACATGCAGCTAAGATAAGAGGCACATTGATCACATTGCATGAGCACAGCTCAGAAGGGAATTGGCAAAAATACAAGAGGTGCCAAACACCAACTCCTGGTAGATAGAACAGTCGCTCAAGACTGCAGAACCCGAAACACTAACCTAAGCACTGCTTGGAGTGATTAAAAAAAAGCCTACGACTCAATGCCACATACTTGGATCAATGAATACTTGAAGCTATACAACATCAACAGAAATCTAAGAACCTTCATTGCAAACTCAATGAGGTTGTGGAAAACCACCCTTAAGTCCAATGGCAAGATACTTACACAAGTCTCCATCAAATGTGGCATATACCAAGGAGAAGCGCTGTCCCTACTGCTGTTCTACATGGGTCTGAACCCCCTAAGCCAAATAACCAACAAGACTGGCTAGGGGTACTCAGGGCCACAATCAGCCACCTCCTCTACATGGATGACATCAAGCTGTACGCTAAGAATGAGCGAGACATTGACTCACTGATCCATACCACCCGGCACAGACACTGGGATGTCATTCAGACTAGGAAAGTGTGTAAGAGAGTGAAGGTAGGCCACACAGAGGGGGTCTCACTCCCAGAAGGAACAACAGATATCAGGAAATCCTACCAATGGCCAGACAAAGCCGGAAGGACAGCAAAGATGCACTCGTCATTCCTGCACAGGAGCAGACCCTAAGCACCAGAGCAATAGAGGCCTAGATCTACCACACCAGACAAGACCACAGGTGCAGACTGTGCAAGGAGGCCCCTGAGGCAATCCAGCACATAACTGCAGGGTGCAATATGCTGGCAGGGAAAGCTTACATGCTGCGCCATAACCAAGTGGCTGGAATAGTGTAGAGCAACATCTGTGCAGAGTATGGGCTGGAAACCCCAAGGTCAAAGTGGGATACAACAAAGTGGTAGAAAATGATTAAGCCGAGATCCTGTGGGACTTCCAGGTACAGATGGACTGAATGGTAATGGCAAAAAAGCTTGACATTGTGGAAATACATCAAACAACCTGGTCCAGAAGAGTGCAGTTCTAGGAACAGCAAAGATACTGCACAGAACTCTAAAGCTCCCAGGCCTTGGAGGAAAAAGGGGGAGAAGGAGGGAGGAGACCACCTCTCACGGGTGAGGAGGAGTTGTTTATGTATATATATATATATATATATATATATATATATATATATATATATATATATATATATATATA
>NW_015151690.1:158362-163285 GCF_000732505.1 Cyprinodon variegatus
CTCTTATTGTATGAAAATAAGGTTATACAGTTATAAAGATGCAAGCATCTTTAATACCATCCAACTTTAAAGTAACGCTGACTCTATTTAGAATAAGAAAAGAAAAGAAAGGCATGACACTGGATTGAAGCTGACAGAACACTAATGTAACGCTTTGGATAATTATAATTAACGCTATTATCACTTCACTAATTTTTCTGTGGTTAAAGATAATTCAGTCATGCTTTTGTTAGCATGTTCTTTTTCCAGGATTCCTGCCAAAAGACCATTACCATACCCTCTTATTGTATGAAAATAAGGTTATACAGTTATAAAGATGCAAGCATTTATCTGCAGCTGATTTGAACTGAGTTGTAAATAAAGCCTAGTTGGTGTTAAATGCAGAAAATATATTGGAAAGTAAAGAAGAGAAAAAGACAAAAATCCCAAGGAAAAGAATTACACAACGGTCTTGGCAGTTGAATTGTTTTCTTCACTAAACTCTTACAGTGGGAGTTTATATGTATTTCCAAAGATGTCTGAAGTGCTTTCATGTTGCAGATACTCAATCCTATAAAATATAAAAAAAATCCAATCTCTGGGCTCTTTAATTGACTTGAATATGTGGAACAAATTATCCTTTTATTCAGATATTAAAAAAAAGAACAATGCATTCACACCCAGCATTTAAGCTAAATGGCCACAAAATCACAGACAGTAAATGTGTTATAGATCTCTATTCTCTAAGAGTATCTGCTGACCTCACAGTCTGTTTGAAGTCAAAATGGTTGGTGGTAAAAACCTACATTTAAAATTTTATTTGATTGACTCACATGACTGAAAAAAGCCAAAAAAACAAACAAAAAGAACAAATCTATCTGTTTCAAAATTCTAATCTGAGCTTATTTTAATTCTATTGTATGTGCATTAAAGCTGTTTATATAATCTGTCATTTCTTTACCTGTTTAACAGTTATTTGAAGAACACCTGGAGTGAACATAAAGCCCCAAAGTTTATTGCACCGTTAGTAAATCAACAGCATGCTAAGTGAGTACAGGTTTTGTTTGAGGATATCTAGTATAATACTTACTGGTTCTTATATTCCAGCAGCAACATAGAACTGACAGCTTTCAGGAGAGGTTTAATTACTCACAGCAACACTAATGTAGCTCAGGGAAATTTTAGGTCACATTAGGTCTGTTTAGACAAAGATGACAATGACAATCACACTAAAAACCTGATATTCTTCCATATTTTACATAAAATAAATCACTTGTAAAATTTAAAATTAGTTTGCCAGGCTATGTGTGTGTTTGAGGGATTAGGGCAGATTTGCTTAAAAACATAAAATTACCCTCAGAACCATGCTACGTGCCATTTCGCAGGAGCGTCTGGGAACAGTTGCAATTTCAGTGGAAAGTGGTCAGTGTTTGGCAGGCAGCCTAATGGCAAGGAGGCGGGGATAGCGATGGTGTGTATGATACTATCTTCAAGTGCATGTGAGTTTCTTTATACGTGTATGAATGTACCCACTTGGGGTAAATGTATTTAAGTAGATGCATGTGTGTGTATTGGTGTGTTACTGTGTGGGCTCTGGGGTACTGATGTATGAGAAGAATGTGTGCTGGCCGGTCATAACGCAGCATTAACATTCGCAGACGGGGCTAATTATAATTGACTCTGTGTTTCAATACAACCCCTCTATGTCTAAAGTATTAACCACCTGACCACTAATTGAGAGAAGAGTTCGTACTCGGGCCGATAAGACTTACCAGGTAGGGGTTAATATTTAAGATGCAGTTATTTTTCACATCTTTGTATCAGTAAAATTCAGTGTGCTAAATAATGATTTTCTATGCATGTCAAAAACAACAACCATGATGTAACGATTTTGGAGGACATTAAAAATGCTCACACCAGCTAACTATACCTTAGCCCTCTCCCTGTGTTCATTTTTACTGTTCACAACAGAAGATGTATGTAATAAACTGATTTTTAATAACATCTGCAGCTTTTGAGGTTTTTTCATGTTAAGTAAGACCTGAACATTTAGCTTGGTGTATTTCATCAAGTTGCTCTTAAACATAAACCCATATTAGTTTTGTTTTCATTTGGAGATGTTCCAAAGATATTCGGTTTTGTAATATCCAAGTTACCTCTTCCTAGTCTTCCTATGGGTACGCCAGCATTCATAACATGTAGGCGAATCACTGTCCCCCAGACATCCTTGGTTATATTTTTTATTTCTATTTTTTTTAAAACAAAGCAGAGTGTGTATGACGTCGTCTGAGCGCACCGGCTACCATTCTTTCATCCTGTCCGCTGAACTGCAGCTTGTTTTACTCACATGCCTGGAACATGTCTAGTGCTACTACCACAGATGATCTTGCTCTCGAAATGGAATTGAACGATTCAGATTTATAGCAGAATGAATAGAAGGGGTAGAGCGTAGCCGCCTGTGGCCCTCTTATATTAATTCCTAAAGAGGGATTCATACAAATAACGATCATTTTTAAAAATTCAATTTCCCACTGTCCTTACAACCCACATTATCTGCCATTACTTGATCAGTTTGCTGATAAATGTTAATATAATACTAGTATCTATAAGTTGCATTACTACACAGTCATGTAAGTCAAGAAACAAATTTATTTTTTATACCAGCAATCCAATTTCAGATGGGACCAAATGGGATTGATCAAAAAGAATCGATTCTGAATTTTGACATTTGGAAATAAATCACTTATTGAAAATAGAACTCATACTTAGATGCATATAACATATAACAGTTTTTTTTTTTTTTGCATATCTCATTGAAGAAAACGCTACTTTTACTATTTTTATAAGTTAACAAAACTGCTCGAAGATAGCTCAAGGAAACACAACATGAGACACTATCGACCTAAAACCAAATGCTACTATAAAATCCTACAGTTGCTTAAATTTGACTAATCTGTGTTACTCCTGAAATGTGAAAAAAAATCTACAGTGCTAGTCATCTGTGAAAACGCTTGGTGATAAACAGTTTTCAGCTAGAAAACAAATCTAATCTTTTTCTGATTTGAAATAAAGTTCTTAAGTGTTACGAGATGCATAAACAACACCCTTTGTTACTGAGAGAAGAAGCCTTAGCTTCAGTGAAGAGTTTAAAAATGAAAGGAACCACAAAACGTGTAAGAAGAAATCTTTGTAGTTGTTATAAAACGCTGTAATTTCTACAGTAAGAAAACCCAGTGTGCTAGGGCAGTGATTCCAAACCCAGGGTAATCGTACCCCTAGAGGTCTACGAGTGCATTGCAAGGGGTACAGGAAAATAATTTCTTCATTAGGTAGTAAAATAAAATGTGGCTGGATCTGTTTTGCATTATAAGGACCACATTGAAAAATATTAAACAAGCTTTTATCAAAAAGTACATTTGTCTTATATGATTGAGTTCACCTGCAGCTGTGACACACATCAAAACCAAGCAGAGGAATCAGCCTGGAATCGGCAGTTTTTTACACTGAGATATCTGAGCTCATCAAAGAAGCTCAGGTGTCTTGATGAAAAGACAGCAAAACTAGTTAAGTCAGTCTCACTACAAGTTTTGTTCCCAATTCCCAATGTTTAAATATGATTATAAGAGGATTATTCAGAGGAACTCCAGTTGTATAAAAAAAAAAAAGGTTTATAATATAATTTTATGTTGTATTTATTATGATTCCTTACCAACTTCCAGTTAAAAATATTTATGTTGTTGTTTTTTTTTTTTTATTCGAAATGGAAAGAATAAAAGGCCTAATATTTTACGCACATCTGCAAAAAGAAAATTCTTTCATAGATGTAGAAAGAGAAGCTTGGGGTCAGAAATGGCTTTACAATCATTCAGCTCTATCAGTTTTCCCTCCAGATGATCATAACTAAATTAGCTCTTCATTTTAGTTTGCTGTCAAAAGAGACGGCAACAGATTTTCTGTCTTTCTGATGATTTCTTGTTACGGGGCATGCTATAACTATGTTGAAGATTTTAATGGAAAGCGTTTTATTCCATTTAAATGGGAACCACATGGAGATGTAAGACTATTACAGTGTCTTGGCATCCTCCACCTTTATTGCAGAACAGCAAATACTTTTTTATATATGGACTGAAAAAAAGCAATCTTTTCAAAGTTAAGAATATCTGCTCAATCTTAATTCACATTAATACATCATATTTTTTATTATTTCCTTTCTGGAGATACAAGGCTTGTATTCTTCATAATCCTAAAAAGTCATTTTTAGCCACATTTGAGTTGAACTCCAGCCAAAACGGTCCAATGTCAGCTATAGCCTTGTCTCTGCTTTTACTTCTTCCTGATCTGTATTACATTACAGTAAAACCAATGGCTCTCTAGCAATATATTACCACAACAGGCAGAGGCAAATGAATGGATAATGCAGTTTCAACATATCTGTTGCAGCTAATTCATTGGGGATTACAACCATTTTACCGATGACACAGGATGCTATGTGTACACGCACACATCAACATACCATATAAAAAAAAGAAAAATTCCCAAACAATCCTGGTTAATATTACATTGCTGCTACACATGTTCTCTACTTTTCAACTTAACTGATTTGTTGTGAAGAAATCTGTTATAGTTGTAGACAAAATTAGTAACCTACACATATCGGAAGATCTCTCAGGCTTTTTTCATACAAAACTTCAAGTCATTGATATTTTACGTGTATTTTTTTTGGTTTTACAAATGGAACTGACATCAAATAAATGTAAACTTGAAATAGTTGGGTTAAGCTCATAAACAGTTGATGCTTTGATGCCCAGTGATTTATGGATTTAAATCACAGCATGTAGCAATCTTGTTTCTTATAGCTAAAGAAGCTCTCTATATATACATATATATATATGTATATATATATATATATATATATATATATATATATATATATATATATATATA
>NW_015151690.1:163406-167086 GCF_000732505.1 Cyprinodon variegatus
AAGCAGAGAGAGCATAGCATTAGAGATATATATACATGTATATATACGTGAAACATTAGGGTTCTCATTTTAATATAGCTTTTTGATTTTATTTGCGTGGTCCTTTCTGCTAAACCAACTCAATAGATGCAGCTTCACACCAGAAATGATATAAAATCTTCTAATGCATAACAGCCTTTTTACAAAATACAGTATTCTGTCTTCATGTGAGCAGTCAATCCAAGACAGTATTCTTTCTCTGTACTTCTTTGAAAAAGATGAAGTATCAGGTTACTTATTTTGATGCATGCTTCTGTGTGTGTTGGAGCCTTACCTGGGTTTGTGTCAGGCCTAACTTGGCTGCAAGGTCAGCCCTCTCAGGCAAGGCGAGGTACTGTGTCTGCTGGAAGCGCTGGTTGAGTGCCTGGAGCTGCAGGCTAGAGTAGATGGTCCGAGGCTTTCTTATCTTCTTCCCCTTCCCGTTCAGCCTCACCTCCCCGTTTTCTATCACCGCTGTAGGCTTCTCATGCTCTGAAAGAGGAGGGAAGAGAGCAATTTGCCAGATGTGGATTACCTCAATGGAGAACTTCTTTCAGAAGTAGGTTTAGGGGTTGTCTCACAGCTTGGAATGTTAAAAACATGGCTTTAAATCATATTTAAACATTTGGAATTGGGAACAAAGCTATTCTCTTCTATTTATCTGTACATGTATGGGGGAAAATTAACAATTAGATATTTAAAGGCTAAATGCGAAAGAAGATCCCTGCTTTATTAAATTTTGCTTCATAAGATTTTCCAAATAAAAGCTTATAAAATAAGTTATCAATTGCTAATATGGTCTTAAATTTCTGGAAACCATATCATTTAGCTCCCAAATAACAGTGACCAAAGATATTTTGAAGATGAATAATCTTCTTAGATTCTATTATCTAAATATTTTCTTTTAGATTTTAAACATTGGGTTATAGGTGTTAAATGCCATTCCTACTGGAAACATGTCAAACTTGTTAACATAGGTAACCCTTCAAATCCTGGAGCCCTTACCCAGGGGCCACCACAGTTTAGGTCAGTCAGGATATGTTATCTGCTATAGAGAGCCGGGTAGAGTACCCAGACAAACTGCTGGAGGGATTTTTGTCTATCTCTAGCTAGAATATATGAAGGGCCGTTCTTCCCCCCCTTCCCCTACCACCAGCTTGCTGGCTGAAAGAAGGCTACCACATTTAGCCATTGCTTAGATAAAGGCAAAATCTGCTAATTATGATTGTTCTTTAAAGAAATACTTTATTATATAAGAACTCTAGGTTGGCTAAATCACTGTTATTAAGCAATCCTCATTTAATAATGTGCAGAGGAAAAGCCCTAAGCAGTGTGACTGCAGGCTCTTCCTGGTATTCTGACTTTAATAAATCAGAATACCAGGAAGAGCCTGAGATTAAAGCATGTCAGATTTCAAGTGTTAAGATCATAATGACAACGAGTTATAATCCCTTTTGCAATGAACACATGAAGACTGTCATCACGTTACAATTGAACATTAAAAACTGTATTTATTTTTCTAATCGGACCACTTCACAGGAGAGAATCTTGTCATGTTGGCCATGAATAACTCCTTTTTGTGTGACCCAGTCTTGTTTCCAAAACCATGCTCCTCTTTCAATATTATAATATATTATAGTATTATGTACATTATTATATAGAGAAACAGAAACATTTTTATGAGAACATAATGTACAACAAATCCCATTTATCCCTTTTTAAATCTGTGTGACTTCACGTATTCATTTAGCTAAGCTGATTTTTTTTTTCTATGTTGTTTCTTCTTTAAAAAAGCATCTATTTCTCTGAATATATTTTCCCACGTTAATGTTTGTAATGACACGAAGTTCATATTTATGGGGGCAGGAGAGAAAAGGCCCCTAAAGAGTTTTATTAGGTATCTGAGCTCCTTGAACCCGGACAGACGGCAGACAGTAATTGGGTAGACCTACACCCCAGAGGACAGGGAAAGAAAAAGAGGGCTCAGGAAAAAATATACAAGTTTTTGTTTCATATATTTTATTAGAACATAATTAATTATCCTAAAATATTTCTTTTTTTAGATTTAAAACTTTTTTTAAACAAAGGCATTTTGTTCATTAATGTTTTCCAATGGATGTGCGTATCCTAATGATCTGTTTATTTCTTATTTTATAAAAAAAATTTTTTTCCAAATGATTTGTCTCGAAACAGATAGACTTACACCTCTAATTGTAAAATAGTAATTGTTACAGATAACCATTTCGTTGATCATATAACCTTTACAAATAAAGAAAAGACTGAACTTATCATAAACATGTTGCTACACACAAAATTCACATAGAGAAGGTCATACATACACATATTTTGTACATTTTATTGATTTTCTTCTTAGAAAATAAACTATTTACATTAATCACACTGATTTTATTTGTTTAATATAAAAAGAGTTATGTAGGGATCCATAAAGCACAGAAACTGTAAGGAAGGTCTAGAATAAGTTTTTATCAGACATTAGTAATTTTTTAAATAAATTGGATTAAGAATTCTTGTTCAGTGCTGACACTTTAAATATCGACAGCAAATATTTGAAGTGATTAGTCCTAAAACCGTCATAACAGTTATATCTCTGAATCTGCAGTTCCTTCAAATGTCTTTGAAATTTATCCAAAAAGATATGCAGGTGTTTACTTTCAATCCTAAAATGTAAGTATTGTCATCATCCTTATATCCATATATATATATATATATATATATATATATATATATATATATATATATATATAAACTTCCTTAACAAAAAAGCATATTCAGGCTTGTAAGGTGATCACTATTTTTTTAACAATACCAATATGAACTCTATAAATATATCTAATCTAATTTGAAATTTCAACTCAGGGCTTAAGAGTTATTTAACCAGCTAGAGTGTTATTAAAGACAGAATTATTAAATGCTAAATGAGCAATCCTAATCTTTAACCTATGGCTTTAAACATATGCCTGCATGATTAATATATGTCATTTAGACCTGTTCTTCATGTTTATCCAGACCTATATTAACCTTTCATTGTTCAACCAGAAAGTCACGTTTTGAAGAAGGAAGACGTTTGCCTTTCGATACTTATTATTAACAAAATTATTCTGTGAGCTACGTTCTTTGATAAGAAAACGGCAAATCTGTCGGAGAACTTTAATAAATAAATATATTCAGAATAAGTGTTTCCTTTAAAGACTTTGCCAGGTAAAAGATCGAAAGAAATGTGCTGACAGCCGAACAGCGAGTGGAAGATGAAGGCTGGGATGATGATGATGTTGATGGAAGAATATAAAGGCCGCTGCGGGACACCACATGGCCAGTGTGGAGAGCTGCTGCCCGCCGTGAAGCACTCTAAACACGGGGCTGCGGCCGACCTGTGAATGGATCCAATTATTGGGCTCCACTGCGGCTTGTATTCATGGTATTCTGACTCCAGCCTCTCAAGCGTTTATTGGAAATCTTCTCCTATTATTGTCACAACACAATCGTCTTGTCATTATATTTTTGTAATATAATGAGATCATTATATTGTACTGGCCATTTGGCCAGTACGTGTGTATGGAGCTGTAGTTTATAGACTTTTAAGATATTACACAGCACAAAAATTAACACACACACACACACACACACACACACACACACACACA
>NW_015151690.1:167183-172243 GCF_000732505.1 Cyprinodon variegatus
TATATATATATATATATATATATATATATATATATATATATATATATATATATATATATATATATATATATATATATATATATGTGTGTGTGTGTGTGTGCGTGTGTGTGTGTGTGTGTATGTACATTTTGTTTAGAATATTATAAAAAAAATGTTATAAAAAAAGAATTGGTTGACAAAACATATTTTGTCTTTTTCAGTTATTGTGCTCTGTGCGCGTTTTTTAATAATTTAACATATTTATATTGTTCTGTTTGTTTATAGAGATACGTATTTAAGGTAGCCTATATACAAAGCTTACCGGTGTCTTCTAGCCTTGTATGTCCGAGCGCGCCGCTGTGTCCCCTTTGCTGGTATGGCAGGTAAGTCCCAGGATGATGAGCACTCACAGGAGCGTGATAATGTGGGTAGCCCAGAGAGCGGCCGTACTGAGATGTTCCCGCCGGGAAGGGCCCCTCGTGCTGTGAATGGCCCCCAACTGCGTGAAGGCCGTGGACCGGGTAATGGTTGTGCGCTAGGCCAGAGGTGGGTTGCTGGTGTCCGGGGTAACCGTGGCCGCTGAACTCTAAAAACGCCGACTTTGAAGGGTCAGCTGAGACTAATGCGTCCGATATAGAGCTCATAGTCATCGCTGATGTGAGGGGCACTTATACGGTCCTCCAAACGGTAATCATTATACAACGACCAACCAACGCTCAAATATTTTGCAGAACTTCATGAGACGAAACGATCTTGAAGGAAAAGGGAGGTGGGTGGAGAACAGTGGATTTAAGTCGGTCTGTCTTCCGCTACATCCAAGCTGAAGGCTTTAATAACCTTCTGTGTTGAAAAGCCATTTAGTCCACACCACAGTTTTAATGTCATGCAATTAAAAGTTAAAGCAAAACAATCAGCGGCAGGCAGCCAGAAAGCGATCTCCTCACAATCCTGTTTAAGTTTCTTTTGGTTTGTAAGAAAAAAAAAAAAGTCAAAGTTAACTACACAGACGTTCGCTTCGTCCGGTGTTGTAAACAGGACTGACGAGGCGCAGAGGATTTGCGCGTGTGATCCTCATGTTCATCTCAGCCCACTGTTCACCACACAAACACACACACACACACACACAAACACAAGCATAGCCTACACGCTGAAATATGCGCTGTGCTGATTGGTTGCAGCACCTTACTAGAGCGAACAAATCAAAAGCAGCACAGGCGCGACGGGATGTGGCTCACTGAGCCTGAGACTGAACGGACTCAAGGAAAGGATGATTGTCGGCTGAATTAAATACTGGTTAGGGTGCAATAGAAATATCTTTGGCTGAGCAAACGAACAGATAGACTAATTAGGGACAAGTTACAAATCAGTTAGTTTTTCTTTTATAGTTCAATGTTTTTTCTCACTTCTTATATTATATTTTTTATATTTATTATTTGCGCATTTTTTAAATTTAGGAATCTAAAAAACAGAACACAACTCTTATTGGACAGGCCTAAAGACCCACTATTATACAGAATATGTATTATTCCTCACATAAGACTTAAGAAAACCTTTCCCCATTAGTGATTAATGGTTTCATTAGATCAAAATAAAGCATATATTTAGCAGATATATTTGCTATGTTTTGTTTTGAATTGGTAATCATCTGGAAAAAAAAACGAAAGAAAATATGCCCGCTTTGTTAGGTGCTACGTAACCATGCACGCACGCATGCACGCGCTAAGCACGCGGCCTGCGATCATGAAAATTAGATAATTGCAACAAACAAAGCTCCTCTGTAGAGAAAATCAAAACTCTGAATTTTCCAAATTAAAACTTTCATTTCACTTTTTTTCAGCTGAAGCATTTTAAAATCGCTTTGCATCATTCGAAAGGTACATGCAACATTCCAGAATCTGCGTCGATTCTTTATTTCGGAAAATGTCCAGATTTAAGCTTGTTACTAATGCATTTCTTTTTCCGAAATCATTGATATCGTGAATGTATTTATCTTTTAATCATACGAGGTAAGGGCTAATCCAAAAACTAAAGCAGCAGTCTTTAAGAGCCCACTATGAAGCTCTGATAAAACCCACTCTAAGCATAAAAAAAAGCAAGCATTTTTGCCCAGTTGGTTTTAATAGAAATGTTAAAGTATAAAAAGGCACCTTATGAAGGCAATAAAATACACTATAATAAATTAGCTAAATTTATATCAAAAATTAAGCTCATTGCATAAATATATCCATTTTAGAATCCAAAGCTGCACAAAGAAATATTGCATTCATTTTTCTTCATTTAAATATTTTAAATGTTTTATTTTTATTTTTATTATTATTATTATTTTTTTTTTTAGAATTGCAAAATAAATAAATAACACAAAAACCCATAAAGGATCATTTAGCGACAAGCAACAAGAAATGTTAACTTCCTCATTTGTGAGTGATGAGTTTAGGTGCACAGGGAACCAACCAAATCCTGACCATGTTAGAGCACATTAAATTATCTGGCTCAACAATTTCAAGGAAGGCTGAAAATAGCCAAATCATTCACTTCTTTCTGAATTATTCACACTTTGGTGGAAACATGGCTCAACATGCAGGGCATACACAAATATAAAAGCCATCTTTTTAAGAACAAAAAAATGTGTTGTCAGAGCTGCAAGAATAATATGAAACCCTTCATTTTAACAGCTCAGATTTTTTTATCTAAATTCTTTTTTGCTACTTTAAAGTCTTTTTATTACTTTAAGGTTTGTCCTCAAAATATCAAAAAATTCTACATGCATTAACAGTGGTTGTTCTAAAGGTTTAGCACAACCATTGTGGCAGTAATTAAAGAGAAACTAATAGTTGGCAATTATTTTAAAGTGCATATATTATACCTTGAAATGTTCAAATACAGTAAGGTGCAGCTGTCTGAGAGATACCCCCCTTAGCAGGTTCTGGATGTTTTAAATGTCATAGCATTGAAGTCTTAAATATAATCAAGATCAAAGAAATCACTCAGTTTAGGCCACATTTAGCAGTTAGATTTCAGCTTGTCTGATTATAGTATTGTATGTGATCAAAGTATTCCACAGAGCCCTCTACTTAGACTAATTCTGTTGCAATTTTAAACAATTCACAGTGCATTTATCAGTGATTCCTGAGAGTATGATTCAAATGCTTAAGTTTTAGGATGAATTATTGCCACAAATGATATGCTATTCTGTTGTTTAAAAATTGGAAAATATCAAGGTCTTCTTTTTTGTTTAATAGCTTTTAATATTTCTATCCCATTTGTTCGGAATCATTTATGATTGTGGTTATGTTGTCATTATTGACTTTCTTTTGTTTTTTAATAACAAATGTGATACTTCTTTTCTATCTATTATGCAGAATGTGCATGCCTAGTAGTTACACTACAATGATTGTTTATGACATTTACTATTTTAGAGCAAAATAGATTATTTAAATATCATGAAGCACCATACAGTAACGTGGATTAAAAGCTGTCCTACTATATCCCTTGAAATCTCTTGATGATTCAGAAGACTAGACCAGCTGAAAGTCATTGCCAGAGGTGATCACATTTAGGGGCTGTCAGTAAGTCAGTAAATCATACACTCCCATGTAAGAGGATGAAAGAGAGCACATTCAGTTAGTCATAGTTGGAGAAACAGGACTACACTAAAATACAGGCAAAGCTCAAACATCTGTAAACAAAAGTTGCAGCAGCACAGTTGATATTTCTCTTCAGGATGTAGTCATAGCCAATCAGGAACGGACCAGATGAAGCTAGTATGATGAGGAAAAAGCACAGAGAGCATAATTTTAGAGATTGAACTAACCAATACTGCAGAATGGGAGAAAAGAGGTGTCAGAATTCCTGTGTGTTAGAGAGTGCAAGTTATAAGTCTCCCTCCAGAGAGAATCTTTGGGGAGAACCTGGGTAGCCTACACAGGTGAATTCCCGAGCCAGAACCCTCTAGTGTCCCATCTCCATTCTCAGAGTCCTCTAGTATTTCCTCTCTAGGGACCCCTAAGCCTGCTCTGTGCTGTCCATAGACCCCTGAGCCTGGTCTGTACTGTCCAGAGACTCATGAGCCCGCTCTGTGCCTTCCAGAGACCCCTGAGCCCGCTCTGTGATACCCAGAGGCTCCAGAACCCCAGGATGGATCAAGGGTTAAAGGAGTGAATTGTGAGAGCTCTCAGAGGCCTTTCAGGTGGACGATCTACGCCTCAAATTGGGTTATGCCACCTCTTCCTAGGTTCCAAGCACTCGTGCCTCCAAAGAGGTTCTAGTGCCGCAGTGGGCGGTCCCCAAGGTTCCTGTCAGGGTTCCTGTGTGTTAGTGAGTGCGAGTTATGCATCTCCCGCCAGGGAGGACTTTGGGGAGAACCTGGGTAGCCTACACAGGTGAAGATAATGTTCCTAATTAGAGTGCTGGGCTTAAAAGAGCAGCAGAGCCTTCACTCGTTTCTTGTATGTTGTAGAGGTTTGGTTAGATGCCTTCTAGTCTCTAGCTTCTCCCAAGTATTTTCCCTGACGTTATTGGTTTTTGTTTGGTTTTCAGTATTTTTGCCTCTGTTCCTCTTGGACTTTAATTAAATCGACCAAACTCATCCATTGCAACACCTCTCTGCATTTGGCTCCTCAAAACCTCCACACAACCTGACAAGGGGTCCCTATGTCCTACAGAAGTCTAAGCCTACAGCAGCATAACTGTAGAGATAGCCCAAGATTACCTGAGCCTCTCTAACTATAAGCTTTATCAAAAAGGAAAGTTTAAAGCCTACCCTTAAAAGTAGAAAACGTGTCTCCCTGATGGACTAAAACTGGTAGTTGGTTCCACAGGAGAGGGGCCTGATAACTAAAAGATCTGCCTCCCATTCTACTGTTAGAAATTCTAGAAATCACAAGTAAACCTGCAGGTTGAGAGCGAAGGTACAATCATATCTCCGATATAAGATTGGGCTTGGCAATTTAAGGTTTTATATGTGAGAAGGTGCATTTAAAGCCACTGAGAGAAACTAGAATAGGAGAAATAAGATCTATCTATCTATCTATCTATCTATCTATCTATCTATCTATCTATCTATCTAGATAGATAGATAGATA
>NW_015151690.1:172665-188317 GCF_000732505.1 Cyprinodon variegatus
CCACTCACACACAGTGCAAGCTCCACACACACAGCACGATTCACGAACGCACAAAAAAATCCACTCACACACAGTGCAAGCTCCACACACACAGCACAATTCACGCAACCACAAAAAAAGTTCACATATACACATTACAAGATCCATACACACAAGCACGATTCATGCAAGCATACAAGATCCACACATGCACAGCACATGATTTGTCAAAGTAATTCTGGTCCATAAACAATTATAGATTAAAATACAAAGTTCCAGGGGTCTTTAAAATTCCCTGCATTTGTTTGTGGATTTCTGAGACTCTCCTGACGTGCCTCGATACACAAATGTTTTTTTTTATACAGGGGATGGTTTGCAACAGATCACAGAGCTCCCTTGTATAAGCCAATCACAAGAAAGTAATCCACGTGGAATGACCATTTGCTCCACTCCAATCCGGTGTTCTGTAAGCTCAGCATACCACGTCAGGCCAGCATATCCTTAGTAATACATAAAGTTTCCTATGTCTTCACTCTCCTTACATCCATGCACGGCGTTTATTTCACAATTTAGTCAGGCTTTTGTTGTAGTTTGTGCATAAAAAATCCTTCACTAGGTTTGTTACACACATTAGGTTTAAAAACAAACATTTTTAGTTGAGGATCTTATCAAAGAATGATCTGCATTTTTTCACATAGAATTAAATATGTATAGGGAGAGGATTCTACAACCCAGTAGACAGGATATGAGATTTATTTGTTTTTAGTTTGTTTAATATAAGCGACTTGCAGATAATTTTATTTTTATTTTTTTATTTTTAAAGCACATAAAGAACTACTGAAATTATTTTCAGATTACACATAAATAGATTAATGAATCCCATCAGGGGAAAGAAATTACTTTAGGGATAGGATTAGGATAACAACCTACTGAGCTTACTGGCTCAATCTGAAGCCATTCTATGGGACTGATAACCACTGTACTATGTGTGTGAATTTTTTAGTGCATACATGAATTGTGCTGTGTGTGGGGAGTTTGTCCTGTGCAATTGTGAATCACACATGTGTATTTGTGAAAATTGAGACCACTCCATAGTACTCCACAGTTAACCCTGGGGTATCAGAAAGATTTATTATTAATGTGAACAAACAGAAATCTGTCAGATAAATACAATTTAAACCAGCCTATTTGTGTTCCTTTAATTCCTACAAAATTCTTTGTAATAGATTATTATGCAATATTATGATTCACTCTATAAATGCAACACTGAGATCTTACAGGACTAGCACAGATACAAGTCCATTATCTGAAGCCATTAGAATATCATAAGCGATTTTCACAAGAGCTGTTTAAATGCTATGTTGAGCTCTAAAACCAGATTGAAACTCTTTAAAATTCTTCATTATGGTGTAAGGAAGGAGTTTTAAAGTGGTTCCAGAAAGTGCCGTGTGACTGCAGGTTTTCTCTCCCACCGAGCAAGAGCACACCAGACCTTTCCACCCTTTCTGGAACCACTTTGACACCCCTGGTGAAAGGGGTCACACACTTGTTTGTTAACTACTTTCTAAAGAATTTTAAATAATAAAAGAAAGATTAGGTGTAGGTCCAAAATTTACCAAGTCTTCTGGGTAACCACATCTCTTATGTAAAGGGTTCATTACAGCTACCTTAAAAGCTTGAGGTAAATATATCATGCATATTTTTGAGCATGTATTCTGTGTATATATCTTTATTGAGAGTCTTTTGACTACACAGCCTGCTTTTTATTCCCTGAAATTCTCAAGGCACTGAATTGTAAACAAGGTTTCAATTTTCACACTTCAGATCTTCAGACATTGTCTCTATTTTGACTCAGCCTAATGCATGTATTCAAACTTTTTGAAATGGACCGCCATGTTTTTCAAATTAAATATTGTTTTTGATGATTTCATATAGTATATATGTTTCATGCTCCAGGCCTGGGTGCAGGGCTTGTCATGATCTGCTGTGATAGCTGACTTTAATTACTTATGCCTTTCACCTGCTTTACTCTTTCGAGCTCATAATCATCACTCATATTATCCACCTACGAGTTGCCCTTATATTAGGCTCAGTTCCAGCTATCAAGGCCAGATCATTAGATGTCTGTTTAGTTCGGTTTATTCTAGGATTCATGTCCTGGCCAGAGGAAAGAGGTTTTTGTGTCTGTCTCGTCTCCTGCTCGTCCACTTTTCCTCCCCTGCTGAGTCCTCAGGGTTTTTGGCTCTTTACGCGAGGAGGTTCAGTTTTTATTCCAGTAAGCCTGGCTCCAAGGTAGAGACCAGTTTAAAGGTCCTGTTCCACGCCCTGTCTCTGCTACCCTCTTCCACTGAGCCTGCCCATCTGCACCTGATCCAGTCCACTCCTGTGCGTGTCTGCCTGGTCATGCTTCTGGACTCTGCCTGGGAGCTCTAGAATTCCTGGAAACCTGGATCCTGCCTGTTCTTATTACCTATCCACGATCGGCTTCCTGCAAGTCCTCTGGAGCTGCTCCACCGGGGACACTCTGGGCGATGCTGCTGTCAGCCCATCTGCTGGATCAAACCCCCTTCAAGGGTGATGGACTGAGCTGTTGAACGAGGTAAGTGACTCACTGAGATCATTATCTTTTCTGTCAGACCACAATCAGTGGTCACTTACCTGTGTTTCTCCCACAGAGTGTCAGAGATTGGGTGGTGACTCGCCCCCCTCCTGGAGTATCCGCGAGCCGCAGATCCTAGCAGCTCCACTTTAGTTTTGTTACTTTTTTTTTTAATAAACGCTTTGAACTTTCCTACTGACTGTCTCACCTTGAATACTGACTTAGACTTAAACTTCCTTTATTGCTATTGCACAAAAAAACACAAGGTGAATCTTGAGAATTAAATGTTGATTACTTGGCTACCAGTGTAACAGAGCTCAAAGCTTCTCTGCAGGGAGTGATGGGCAGGTGCTCCTCATCACTGCCTATTAAAGCCCTTCTTAAGGAGCAGAGACCAGGAGGAAGGTGTCAGTTCTTTCTCGCTTCCAGCGTGGTACATGGCTAATCTACCTTTATTCAGAGTATCCTCCGAGCCAGACCTAATATTGTGTCTCTGTTTTCCCCTAGAACCAGTTACCCTAAGCCAGAGAAACCTCAAGCCAGGAACCCCAAGGAAGCTGGATTCCTCTGATCGCTTGCCTGAACTAGTCCTCCTTTTTGAAGCTCACCTGCCTGTCCACCCTCTACAACCATCTGCACAAGAGAGAGTGAGGGAGCCACTGGATTGCCCGGACCACGGACATCACCCCCCCTGGCTCTGGGCAAGAGTCCTACTCTGTGAGTTTAGTGCTCTTCACATTCTTTTCAGCTACAGGCTATTTCTCAGCATTTCCCTCTCCCCTCCAAGCCAATCAGGGGACACCAAACCAGACATCCCCAACACCTGTGAACCAGCACTTAAACAATAAAACCAAATTTAACTAAACTGTCTGTCTCTGTGGTTGCTCTGGTCCTGAGTTGTTCTTTTCTATCATGACAGAAAGAACTGACCAGCCTGTTTCACGGGCGTAACTGCGGAGCGCTGTTTCCCACCAGGGGTTTTTGCTTGGACAGCATCAGGTTCTATTAAAATCTATGAGCCAACAGCAGGCACAGCTTGTTCAAGCCATGAGTTCACTGACTCACGAGATTTAGAACCTAAGAGGGCAGTTAAGCATGAATCAACCTACCTCTCCTTCTCCCCAGCTGTCCAACATCCCGCTGATATCACGACGACTTCGACCCCTGGTGTCGAGGTGTCCGCGCCTACTCCCGAACTCTTCTTTGGTGAGCTGAGTAAATCCAGGGTTTCTTATTGCAGTGCTCCTTAGTTTTCTGTTGTTCCCTTCAGTCTTTTTCCAGATGACACTGTGAAGATTTCTTATGTTATGGACTCCTCAGAGATAGAGCCCTGAGTTGGGCGGAGTCATATATCGATGAAACAAGCATTCTCAGTCTTAGTTATGCTGACTTCCTAGCTTCTCCTCGCCCCGCCCATCTCGGTCACTCCTCCCAGTTTCCGTTCGGCTCTCTCTGAGAGCCAACCATTGGACGAACCCATGCAACTAGGTAGAGCTCCACGTACCTGTTCATTTGTTACCTTCTCCAGTCTCAGTTGTTGCTTTGGAAGGCAGTCCCCTAGCCACCAATACCCACCTGAAACTTCCCTTCATGGGATTAATCATGAAAACTTCTCTTTTTTGTTTTTGCCGCAAAACACTCTCCCGTTGTTCTGAGTTATTTATGGTTGGCAGCCGACAACCCTCTCATTAATTGGAAGGAGTCACAAATAGAAACGTGGAGCTCCAGTGGTCTGGCTTCATGTCACCAGTCAGCCCTTTCCCGTTCCTTGGTTGGTCCTGTCTCCCCAGAGGTTCCTCCTGATCTGTCCCTAGTTCCATCCGAGTATCTTTATCTCTGGCATGTGATTAGCAAAGACCTAGCTCTAAGCTTCCCCCTTCATCGTCCCTATGATTGTTCCATAGATCTCCTCCCAGGGGCTCCCCTGCCATCAGCCCGTCTTTTTAAACTGTCTCAGTCAGAACAGGGAGCCATGGAGCTCTGTTCTATCATGACAATATGTACATGAAAACCTCACACCATTTGAGATTTTCATGTAACTTACACAAACACTTATCATCTTTTAGTTAAATTCTAATGGACAGTCAAAAAAGTGCCCAGCAATATTTTGAAAGAGAAGCATTGCACATTTGTACTGTAAGGTTTATCAGAGATATAAATATGACAAGTGTAACCATAATTTGGAACAGCTTGCCTGAATCAGTATTCTCCTAGATAGAACATCTAGTAGCCAGAATGTTTTCGCATTCTTGGTAAATTGTCGAAACTTCAGTCAGGAATGTCAGAATGTCTTTAAACTGTATATGTTAAAGTTGTTGATCAGATATTCATACAGACATATGCTGGTGCCTATCTCCAGCTATGTAGGGGAGAGAGGTAGAATACACATTGGACAGGTCGCCAGTCCATCCAAGGACTGCAAAGAACCAAAAAAACAGAAAACGTCAGTAAAAACTCACAAGGAGAGCCAGAGATGAGGAAGCAACTAAACAACAACAAACCAGCACTGAGTGACTGCAGAGGTGGTGTATATACAGTAAGGGGAACAGAACAAAGGATGGGCTGATAAGTTTGACTGGAAATAATTCAATTCAATTCAATTCAGTTTATTTATATAGCGCCAAATTCACAACACATGTCATCTCAAGGCACTTTACAGTTCAACCAGATCATACAGTCAAATTGATACAAAGTTTTCTGTCTAAGGAAAACCAGTTGATTGCATTGACTCATTGACTCTTCAGCAATCCCTCACACTAAGCATGCTTGTAGCGACAGTGGAGAGGAAAAACTCCCTTTTAACAGGAAGAAACCTCCAGCAGAACCAGGCTCAGTGTGAGCGGCCATCTGCCGAGGCCGACTGGGGTTCAAGGAGACAGAAGCAGAGATACAAAAAGCAGCTGTAAGAGGCGGCCCCGTCCAGGAAACACACAGCCAGGCAGACGAGCTCCGAGCCAGCTCCCATGCCAGAGGACGAAGAGAGCACATCCACTCGAGTGGAAAACTTTGGTAGGGAAACTATTGGTCTTAAGTTTCATTGGTCTGATGTCATTGGTCCGACAGAATATGCATGCTCCTATTTTTGTTTTATGCTTCATGTGAGCATCAGGATGCATTTCGTTTAAAGAGAAAAGCAACATTTCTTGCTATATTTATAAAATTTTTATAAGCACTACACAAGATGTTAATACATTTTTAAAGCATTTGAAGCTCTGATGAATGTGGAATTAGGAGGGTTTTTTCTCTATTGAAAGGGATTGCATTTGAAATTACCAGCGACCAAGACAGAAGTTAAATATGTGCTTATTTAACCAAATATAGTCTAAATATGGGTGTTATGTGTGGATTTATCCTTTATTTTCTTTTTAAGATACAGAATTGTGCAGAGATAAACAGAGATATTTTTTTTTTTTGTATTTATTGTATTAAGATGCACGGGAACCAAAAGATTTAAAATAATAACTTCAATATACAAGATGTTCAACTTACTCTTTGTAGCCAGTTTCATGTATTTTATTGTAACATTCTAAAATCAATTCTTATATAATACATATGAAGAATTAACTTTAACCTAACTTGATTTCCACACATTGAAGCTGAACTGTAAATACTGTATTCAGTATATTCTATTTCATCTGAACATTACATGTTGTTCTACTCTATAAAAGGAAACAACACCTTCTATATATACCCAGCTATATCTGTCTATAAATCCAGATGAAGCTAACCCTTTACATAGATTACAGGCATGTCTTGAAGACATAAAAACCTGGATGACTTAACGTTCTGCTTCTGAATGCAGACAAAACAGAAGTTATAGCCTTTGGACCAGAGTCTTTGAAAAAGAAGCTGATTAGTCAGTCATTTCATTTGGATGGGATTAAACTGATTTCAGATAATAAAGTAAAAAAATCTTGGTGTTATTTTTTAACAGGACCTATCATTTAAATCCCATATCAAAGAGGTTTTTGGAATTTCCTTCTTTCATCTGTGGAATATTGCAAAAATTAGAAATATCCTGTCCAGGGGTGATGCTGAGAAACTAGTCCATGAATTTGTTACTTCAAGGCTGGACTGTTGTAATTCTTTACTATTAGGAAGTCAACAAACTGTAGTTAAAAGCCTTCAGCTGATCCAAAATGCTGCAGCCAGAGTTCTGATGAAAATGAAAAAGAGAGATCATATCTCTCCTATCCTGGCTTCTCTTCATTGGCTTCCTGTTAAATCCAGAATAGAATTTAAAATCTTCCTTCTCACATATAAAGCCTTAAATGGCCAAGCTCCATCTTATATCAGAGATATGATTGTCCCTTATGTTCATAATAGAGCACTTCACTCTCAAACTGCAGGTTTACTAGTGGCTCCTAGAATTTCTAAAAGTAGAATGGGAGGCAGATCTTTTAGTTATCAGGCTCCTCTCCTGTGGAACCAACTACCAGTTTTAGTCCATGAGGCAGAGAGAAGGCTGAACTTCAGACAGAACAACCAATGAGAATGGAGTTAAATAGCACAGTGCAGTTACATGCCCTGCTAAGTTAAAGGGACTGGAAAGACCAGGCAGGCACTCAGACGGAGCGACAGCAGCAGCTACCAGGTAGTGGAGCAGCGTGAGGAAAAGAAGCTACTGCTGCAACAACGCTCTATTGTAAATCATAAACATGTTATCCACATTTAATTATTGATAGGGACAAGTAGGTCCGTCCAGAATTTTAGTAGGGACATGTCCCTGTGAAAACCTACGCCTATGAACATATCTAAGTATAGTTGTCCACAATGTCCAGGTTTGCAGCAATTCTCGGTTTTCATCACCTGCCTGTCCGCTCTCCAGCAGAACGTCACTTGAAGTAACAAAGCCCACAGATCTTACTCACATTCTCCTGGACCTCTGGGTTACAGTCTTCCAAGCCCACTGAACCAAATCCCTACAGATCAATGCTACGTAACCTTCAGGTCTCATCATGGCGGCGCCTGGCTGCAGCGGCCTGTTGCCACCCTTGACAATTCTTTCAACAATTCCACAAAATATGCCATTCAGAATGCTACATAACATAACATAACAGTATTGCAACAATTTAGCAATGATCCATTGTAAATAATTTTTAGCAAAAGGAATTATACTCCAGCAAGTGTGATCTATGCTTTGTTATCTGGCACTCTTCACTTGTTAGCCAAAATGGAGGTCGTTTTGTCATATGCCCTCAGTAACGGAAGAAAAGATACTGTTGAGCAGCGACAAGATTTGTGATAGCAGAAAAACACTATTCTAAAGAAATGAACGTCTTTATGTGTGTATATACTAATACAAAACAGTACAGTGATTTTTAAAAGTACTGAGTAAAGTCTTATAACATTTTTTGACTCAAAGAACATTTTATAAAGATGATCAAAAATAATTAGTTTATTTATTCCCAAAACATAGATAATCTCTTCTATGGTAGAAAACCTACTAGTTTTGTACAGCACAATCATAAAGTAAGTGGACTATGAGAGGTTTGATTTAAAAATTTTCTTAGAATTAAAATCTTCCCATTTTACATCAATACCAACCACAAAATAATATTCATAGCAACCACTGGCAATCCATTTAAATCTAAAAGCTAGTCAAGGAGAATATTAACCACACAGGGGCAAAGGGCTAACTCACAAGGTAGGGAGAAGGGGGAATCTGTTTCCAAGACAACTCTTAGTTACACACCCCACTTATCCTTCATCAAAATAGTTACCTTTAAAAAAAAGGCTAATAAGTACTATTTTTATTTTGTCACAAGCCAGACTAAAGAAACAACAAATATTTTGACTTACGTGCATTTAACAAATGAAACCTAAATTAACATTTTTGGCCCACTTGCATCACACTTGAAAAGAGCAATAACCTGAAAAGACCTAAGAAACAATAAAAAGGCTTAAATCGTAAGACACACACAAAAAGCTGAAATTTACACAAAAAGTTACCGCCTGCACCTCAGTTAGCCTGCAAGCTGAGTTCGACACAGCCTGTATACCATCTCTACTAAGACTGTAATTATGGCATTTCCATTATGGAGTGCAGAACAAAGGCAAGCCCTGCAGCAGTTGGAGAGCAAAGGGATGTGCTGCTGCGTCTATTCACACTGCAGTTAATGACAATATTTCTCAACGCACTACAGACAACACGGCGTCAGCCCGCCCACGTGTGTCTCCTTCGATATGTTTGTGTTTGAGAGACTGACTGGAGGGAGGGACAGGGCGTGGGTGAATGGAGAGAAAAGTGAGCTAAAGAGGCAGGGATGGGTTAGCATGTTTGTGCTTTACAATTACGTAGGGAAAGTTAAAGGGTGAGTCAAAGTTTCAGAAAACCTCAATACAGCTCAATACAGCTGCAGATACAACTATAACATAGCAAGGTTCCTCCTCAAGGTTCGTCCTCATTTCAATTAAAATAATGGCAATGGATCATGTCATAAGTGAGGGTGTGTGTTCATTAGGTGTTTAGTCATCTATATCAGATAAAATAGTACTGCCTTTTAGTTGAGGTGTGCGTGGTTTGTTATGACAGAGACTTTGACTGAAAGGCTATGTTATGCAAAATATATATGTTTTTTAGTATTTAACTAAAACTAAAATGCTATATTTCATCAGAATTAAGCACAGTGGTATGTCTCTTGAATCATGCATACAGTATTTGAGAATCATCAGGAGTTATTGTGTCTGAGCAACACCCCTTCCTGTCTTGTAGAAATAGGCAAAGGTTAAATATCTATGTAGAGCTGTCGTATCCAGGAAGTACCTACCATAACTGCTCTGTTCTGGCACTTGGAAAAATTGCCCGCCTTCTCCAAACATGTGAGGCAGGGTGCAGAGATCTGCTCTGAAAGCAAGTTTTTTTTAAAATTGGGGTTAAAATAAAACAGCTATATTTCATATAAAAAAAGTGCCAAAGGCATTCTTTAATCATATATATGCATATAGTTGACTTTGAAAGGCTTAAAATGCATCCGTCCATCCATCAGTGGCTCTTCAATTTAACTACATTTTCAAATCATTTATCATTTATTGGCCCAGTGCCCCTGTTGTCATGGTCTTGGCACTGATGGTTGGCTATTTCATTTACTCCTGTCACCTGTCTAATTGAACCAGCGGCTCATTACGGTCATCTTTACCACCTGGTTCCTGCTGCCTCTTATGCTTCCTGTTTGTCTACAATCGGGGCAAGATTATTAGAGCTGTTTGGTGAAGCTTTAGTAACACTAGCAATTCAAGTATTTGTTCTGAAATTCTGATTCTGACATGTTCTGCCATTGAATACCCTAAGTTTTGCTTTGCCCTTGTCTGCTCAGTCAGTTTTATTTGTTCTGGACTGATACCTGGATTCTGGTGGTTAATTTAACTTGGACTGTGCTACTGACCTCGGCTTGGATTCTCCTCCAGTACCTCCTCAGCTCTCTGATCTTCTGGTCTGTTACCCTGGTTCTGCTTTTCCTCTGGCTCTGGAAATTCCCTTACAGACACTGTTGCTGCTTGTCATCGGTTAGCGCCAGCTCGCCTAATCACTCTGGAAGCGGCCGCAAGTAGTGGAAAGTCTCACTCTCGGATCCATCTCTTTCCTCTGGGATCGGATTGAACTCAGAACCAACTTTTGCTTCTATTCAATTCAGTTCAATTCAGTTTATTTATATAGCGCCAATTCACAACACAAGTCATCTCAAGGCACTTTACAGTTCAACCAGATCATTCAGTCAAATTGATTCAAAATACAGTCAAATTGATTCATAGTTGTGATAAGCCTGTTATTCTAAGTCACTGACCTGAGTTTTCTATCCCTGCAGAAGATACGATTATAGTCCCCCGCTGATGACCAGCTGCACGCAGTACTTTTGACAAATAAAGGCTTGTTTTAAAATCAACCAGATCTGTCTGTTTTGAATATTGGGTCCAAGGTTCCAAGGTTTTGACACCTGTAGAACTTGACCTGGCAACTCTGGCTCAGTTAATTGACTGTAAACTATTGTCCTGTTGATTTTGTTTGGTTCATTTTTTGAGAGATTTTTTTTTTTTTTTCGTTTGTGGCCCCATAAAAAAACAAAAAAAAAAACCCAAAAACCTGCCCCATTCTGGTCCTCCTTGTTTATTACTGAATTAAATTATTTTTAATGAATATTGACTAATATGGGTTTAGCTATAGAGGCTTCTTCTTCTAAACATCCTGGGAATTTGGCTGTTTCTGCACCCAAGAAATAACAGTATAATCAAAGGTGATTTTCTTTCATAAAAGTTAAAATAGACATGTTTTTCCTGGTCGGTACCAGTGTTAATTTTGTCAACCAGGACACTGACGAAAATATTTTGTCAACACTCTTTTTTCCGGTGACTATGACAAGACAATTTTCTGGAAACAAAAATTGTTTCCAGAAAATAAAAATATGACGAAAATCAAAAATTATTTTCGTTAACCACACTAAGACAAGCCCAAATTTACGACCCATTGACGAATGGACATTAAGAAATGTAATTGTTTATAATCAATTTGATATTGTTAATATAATTGTTTCTTGAACTGATTAAACAGGACAATGTTGTTGTCCTCTTTGTCCATACACGGCCCCTGTCCCACAGTGTCTTGTGCTGCTCAGTCAGTAGTAGCACAGGGCCTGGATGTATAGAGCCATTTCATTTGCAACGCGAAGGACAACACTGGTTGTGGATATGTGTGTGTGCCTTCTTGTGCCTGTATATGTCTGTCTCTCTGTCATAGAAAAAAGATGTTCTACTGTTACTGGATATTAATTGTTTAAATTTCTTCCTCCCAGCTTGACACCTGACACAGTAAAACCACAGCCAAATCAGATGTTGGGGAAGGACGAGAAGTCTGTTTGAGGATGAAGACTTTGTGGATATGATGAAACAAGCTGACAAAAGGTTTAAGGTGTACAGTGTGATATATGTTAAAAAGAAAATGAGTGTGTAGAGTTCTATTCTGCACAGGGTTACATAAATAAAATAGAGAAAAAAGAAAAGCAGTGTGTGGAGAAGTTTTTTTCTGTGCAGTGTGACATATATGTTAACAAGAGGAGCAGGGAGTGGAGAAGGTATTTTATTTACAGTATTGACTAAAATGACAAAAATGACAAAATGACTAAAATGACCAAAAATTTGACGAAGACTAAAATTGATTTTCATCATTTAAACTAAGACTGAATTGGGAAGGCAATGACTAAATATGACTAAGACAAAAATAGATTTTTGTCATTGTGACTAAGACTGAGACTAAATGAAATAAACACTGGTTGATACACTGCTGCTAAAATTCAATGTGGGAATAATTCTCTATAGTGTATGTGCTCACAAGCGTATTAGAACAATGTAAATCGATCTGACAGCATATGCTGTTCTGACAGAACACTGGCACTGTATATGGTTCCAATTTACAGCACATGTCCTTTCAAGACAATTTACAAAGAAAATTAAAAAAGATAATTAAGTCAGATTGGTTGAACGAAACCCAACTGACAACATGGAGTCATTGAATTTACAGCATAGCCTCCACCTGGATGAGTAGATAGTAGATATTTGTTTGCATTGTGTTGTGAGTCTATAGCAATCTACATTAAGCAGTATAAATGCTTTCTGTGTTTTTCCAGAGCGTTTTTTTCTGAAAGGATGTAGTCCCAGTTCTTATTGTTGATCCAGAGACCAAAACAGCCAAGGGATACGAATTAGGAACAGGACCTATGAGCTACAATTTGACCTATTTGGAATCTGTGTGAATCTGGTTCAATAAGCTCAGAACATAGGATCCAGAATTCAGGCAAGACAGACAGTGGAATACTTAGGTGTTTACTTTAACACAGGCGGATCTGTGGACCTGCAGCAGCTAGGGCATTGAATACAGGAATGTCTATTAGAGAGAAACACAGGTTAGTGACCGCAATAATCTGACTGAGGATTGTTATGCACGCACGAGTCACCAACCTGGTTTGAGAGTTCAGTCCTCTGCCCAAAGAACGGGGATGGTTAAAAAAAAAAAGGCAGTCGGTTGACTGAACAGAAGCAGCGGACGCTGCCAAAGATTTCCAGACGTGGAAGGTTGCAGAGGTTCCAGTGGAATAATCCAAGTCAGGGTCAGAGGACAGATCCAAGGTCGCTAACAGACAAAGTTCAAACAGCAGCCCGAACACAGGAAACAGGCAAAAACAGACTAGAACAGAGGCAGGCCAAAACTCAGGTCCATGCTTCAATCCAAAGGCAGAATCTGGTCAAGATCAGGAAGTCAAAAACACAACAGCTGGGAAACAGGGAGCATAAATAAGAAACTGAAACAGGTGGATCGGATGAGGAACAGGACAGAGCTAGACAAGTGAAAGGAAATGAACAGTCAAGCCAGCCATTAGTGCCAAAATCATGACACCTGGAGCAAGTTGATGAAAAGGAAAAAGATATTAGTAAGAGTGGCTGAGGCCTGAGAAAGAATTGTCAGTATATTCTATACCCCTTTCCCCCTGGGCAAAAAGCCTATTTAAAAAAGGAACAATTGGCTTTTAGTGCTAGTGGGAACAGCTCACTGACGCGTGTTTACCAGGGTCAAATGACTCGGCAAGAGGACCCATGTTAAAATCGCCTTGGCTCTGATCAACATGCTGTGCCTGGTTGATATACTAAATTACGTGGCGCCACTAAGCACAACGCACAGACATCAACGCACATCAACACACAGTGCCAGCTAAGTCTGATCTAACAAGCCAAAAAATTCGATAAACATGGAGCAGCACTGGTGAGAGGGATTCGGAGCGACAAAAGAACAAAACAATACAGTACACTGTCTCCGTTACATGTTGCTCTCCATTTTTTTACTTTTCTAATTTCTGTCCAACTGGTGACATCATCAGTGCTAACCCAGTGTGATGTTATCACCAGACTGTGATGTTATCACCAGCGTAGGGTGGTCAGAGAACACGCAGCGTTGCAGTAAGGGGTTAGACCCAGCATTTCTTGCCATTGGGAAGGGAGCCAAGTGCTGATTGTTAGCAGGTCAACCCATGATTGAAAAACATGTGTTAACCAGCTAATTTCAGTGGGAAAGATGCTCAAGAGTAAAACTAGGGTCAATAATTGTTTTAAACAGGGATCAACAAAACATAATAAAGCACAAACAAAACTAATAAAATCAAACTAAAAGTCTAAAAAGAATCATAAAGGTAAACTCCACCAAAATACATCAAGATGTTTCCTCAAATTGTCCAGAAACAAACACAAAAAGGCAGAAACCCAAACCTAAAGAAGGGTTTTAGGATCCAGCAGGTCAGTGCAGCCAACGGTTTACTGATGCTATGCAGAAGCAGCAAAGGATGGTGATTCATTTTATGGAAATCTTTAGAAGGTGCATGAGAATGATAATTCTGCAGGACTTGCTGGGAGGTGATGAGGGCACCAATATAAAAAACTAAACTTTTCTAGAAATAATTGTATTTTCCCTTAATTTAAATTTGTTAGTAACACAATTTGCCAATGGGATGAGATAATTTATATATAAAATAACAAAAAAAATCACATCTACTTTTCTTTATCTAAGAGCAAAGATACTGATTCCGAAGGCAGATCTTCTTCTTTACTTGCAGTAATTAATTACCTGTTTAATTCTTTACCTGTGTTACTTACTTATTTTTAGATAATTTCTATTAGGTATAATTAAACAACTCAGTTCTGTTTAAAACATGACGATAATTCATTTAATATAAATCCATATATTGTCTACAGGTATCAAAACAAGGACTGTAGTTTGCAGGGTGAAACATGTTTATTCTCTTGTCAGTCTAAACATTATAAACCTCAATGTGGTATGTGTGAAAAAAAGTTAAAAAATACCTCCAACACTATAAAGATCATCATCATACTTTCATGTCATACTTTTACAGACCAAAGTTGACACACCTACCCAAAACAAACGTAACTACTTCTTTGTAGCAGGAAAAATACTGAAATCCATCCTGACTGGCTGCTCGTTGCTACCAGTGTGCTGTAAGTCTTCCCACTCTTCTGGGATGAATTTTCTGGCTCTGTTCCAAAATCAGAAAAAAATGTCACAAAACCTGAATGAGGTGCTGTTGACACACAATGATTTTGCAGCTATAATAAGAACATTGTAGGCACACACAGAATTGTAGCATGCAGGAGTAGTGTTCATCCATTCCTGGGGCTGTGTTTAGTCATTTGTCAGTTATTTCTGTCCTATGGAATGATAAAACTGAAAAAAGCTTAAGAAAAAAAAGGAATTTATGCATTTCACCAAAGTTTGTTAATACGGGGTGCCTTTATGCGCATTTTCCAAATACAGCTGTAATTTGGTTGAGGGGCCTTCTGTCTGGGGGAAATAAAAAAAACAATGCATTTGTAATATATTGCCTCTTACTTTAAGGCACAAATGGAGAAACAGCCTATTGCTTCTGAATAATTAAAGCTGTCACAAACAGTCAAGGTTAATAGCTTGATTTCTGTAAGCAATGTCAGGAAGAGCCAGTCATAATCCTCCAAACACCCAAGAGACATGGAACCATAAAGATTACTAATTCTTTTTTTTTCTTTAGACTTAGAGTTAAATAACTTTTATTGTCATTGTTATACACAAAGTTATAGAAGCGTATTGCATTCACCAAAGAAAAAAAAAATCTGACAGCTTATCTCATAATTAAGACATCAGTATCTCATAATTACCAGATCTTTTCTCATAATTACGAGATATTATCTCGTAATTGTAAGATACTGATCTCGTAATAACAAGATCTTATTTCATAATTATGAGATCGTATCTACATATTTGGATATGCTTACTTGAGCCCATAATGTAGAATCTCTCACAAAACTGGTCTTAATGATTACTTATTAAGAATATCTACATCTGTTCCACTGAACAGTTCTCTGTACCCAGGTCTAAGATGATATGTGTTGGAGTTCGACTCCTGTTTTTCACTTCATCAATAAATCCATCTTTAACCCTGGGATTACTACTTGTGGAGTAAGCATGCTGTCATGATGGGTTCTCTTAGAGTAAAGCCCAAGATGCAGAACACACACAGAGGCACTGGTAAAAAGTCCAAAGAGTTT
>NW_015151690.1:189573-191745 GCF_000732505.1 Cyprinodon variegatus
GTGTTGTTCAGCATGGGGGTGAGTAGAAAATGAAGGCTAATCATGTTTTGGGTGTACTATTCCTTTAAGCACTTAACAGAAAACTTTCCACTCCTGTTTGAAAAAAGAAGGGAAGAAACACTGCTCTCTCTCCAAAATAAGAAAGTACGCTGAAAAGATAAAGGTTATTCTTCTTAGAATGATTTTTACTTTTTTTTTTTGGCATATTCTGTAATTCTTATCTTTGGTTGAAAAACAACAATTGAGTAAACTTAATTGAGTTTATTATCTAGTTAGTTAAAATTTTAATGTATCAAAGCTGGTTTTGCAATAAAAACTGGATAAGTATAAAAAAAAAAACTCATATTGAACTCCACCATTTTAATAAGACTGGTTAAATATCCACCAATATTTATGTCATAATTTGCTACTGGCTACAAACTTATAACCTGCTCAAAGATGTTTAACCAAATATAGTGAGCATGTATGCATAGAACTTAGTCTGTATGGATATTAACTGTACGTGTTTTAGAGAAATGCACGCTAAGTCAAAACTCCTTTTTGTTTGTGGAAGCTTAATGGTTCAAGAATTCATTAAAGTCTTAATTTAAATTATAACATTCCTGCCCAGACCAACACATGTGAACTTTAAACTGAAATGCTGTCTCGTTAATATTTTATTCTCCCTAAGAGTTGCACAGCCAGTCCTCCACATTATCTTGTTTTGACATAATCAAAATGCCAACTTTATAGAGTGATTACATCAAACCAACAAACTATAAGAATTCCTCATTTAGAAATGCTTTTGCTAAGCTAATTCATTAATTATTAAAGAACATTTGATCAGTATATCCTGGCTTCAGCGTCAATTTCAGTTGGAACCATTCATGGGGAATTTGTTTCCTTACATTGTTTTTGGGATTCAGTTTTCACGAAATATGTTACAAATCTGTTGTTTATACTGAAATTGTATTTATCTAATATTATCACCTCCAAGAGCAACAAATTAGTCTAATACCTACTAAAGAGCAAAATCGTAAAAAATTCGACTACTTTGATTTTTAACATGCCAAAATATGTTCAAAAGTGTTCGTTGCCAACAGTTGTTCATTGCTGTGGAAAATATTATGCAAATTAAGAGTGTCATTAGGAACTTGGTATAAAAGCATTAAAATAAATGGAAGTTGAAAGCTGTCAAACTGAAAATCTTTTGTGTAAATGTTGATGCTTGCGTCAAACATGGTACTTGTTACGTTTAGTGATCAAAGTAAAGACATCACCACAAACATGGCCAAAGGCCAAAATGCTAGCTATGCGGTGAACAAGGTTGTTGAGCAGGAAACTCTAATGTGATTTATTTCAGATTCAAGCGATTGCTTCATGCTATGTTGATTTTGAGGAATGTGTGTACAAGCTGGTTGCTATGAGCAACTTTAAAGCTGTTGAGAGAGTATTCATGCTTAGACATGTGCTGCTCTGCAGAAACATACTGTTAGAAATTACAATGCCTGACTAAGCTAAATTTAACAATCAGTATTTATAGATCGATAGAGTTAAAGAGGTCAGCTGAAATAGTCCTAATTTATGAATGGCTTTTTAACATGAAGACCAAACATTTCTCCCTGATATGTTAGATTTCTCCAAAAAATAGTTAAAAAGTTGTGAATGTACTTTTCACTTAATTGTGACTATAGAAATATGCATTATGGTGCCTTTCACAGAGATTAATGGAACAGTTTGACCTTTTGTCACGTTACAACCAAAAGACTTGCTTTAAGCTTTATATTACAAAATACAGCTCATATTCTCCATTAATTATTAGAAAGGCAGATCAATTTATGGTAATTTTAAACTACAGTCAGTTATCCAGGTTATGAAGCAGCAAAGGAAGACCCAGGACAGTTTAGGACTGTTCCATGTTTCTTCTGTTACACCTAAGCAATGAATGATCCTCCATATTTTCAATCAAATGAGAAACTGAAACATTCAAAGATTATGCCAGTTTGAATTCCCAGTTCTAAGCTGCTAGATAATTGAAGTGCAGTAAGCAATAAGCTTGTTACTTGGTAAAAAATCTCAGCTGTCTCTCACAGACCTTTCTTTTTCTTCTATTTTTTTAAGAGGAGATAGGGATCCAAGGCAGACACCCTGTCTATTTTTAAGACTAGAACAGTTCAAAGCAGTCATTTGCGA
>NW_015151690.1:195593-196388 GCF_000732505.1 Cyprinodon variegatus
CCGTGGGGCCGACGGCGGAGGCGTAGTTGCTGCTCAGGAGGTCGACCGTTGAGATGATGGTGGAGCAGCGTCTTAGGGGGACCACCGCCGGGCCGGGGACACGGTTGAAGTACAGATGACCGGCCTACGATCAAGCAACGGAGCAGAGTCTTAGATGGCTGGCAGCGGGGTCGAAGGCGACGCTGACACTCTGGGGGTCTGCCACGGGGTCGACGATGAAGAAGACGCTCCGGGGGTCTGCCACGGGACCGGAGGCGAAGCTGACGCTCTGGGGGTCCGCCACGGGGCCGGAGGTGAAGCTGACGCTCTGGAGGTCTGCCGCGAGGCCGAAGCTGACGCTCTGGAGGTCTGCCGCGGGGCCGGAGGCGAAGCAGCTTCTCAGGAGGATGACGCTCAAGCTTCAGCAGGTACCCCCACGGGGTGCCCCGTCCCCTCCTCGGCCGCTCAGGCTCCGTAGCGACCGCCGACTGCGGTTCTGGGGGAGGCTCTGGGGAGACCGTCGAGAGTGACTCTGGAGGAGACTCTGAAGAGAACGTCGAGTGTGGCTCTGGAGGAGGCTCTGAAGAGACCGCCGACTGTGGCTCTGAAGGAGGCTCTGAAGAGGCCGCCGACTGCGGCTCTAAAAGAGGCTCTGGGGAGAACGTCGAATGTGGCTCTGGAGGAGGCTCTGAGGTAGCCACCGGCTGCGGCTCAGGAGGAGGCTCTGTGGAAGCCGCCAGCTGTGGCTCTGGAGGAGGCTCTGAGGAAACCGCCGACTGCGGTTCTGGAGCAGGGGAGCCCGCCGATTGCGGCTCC
>NW_015151690.1:197190-199153 GCF_000732505.1 Cyprinodon variegatus
TGTGCTGCTCTGGCTTTGTCCGGTGGGGGAGCGGCGTGGTTCGCTCCGCTCTGGCTTTGTGCTGCCCGCGGGCTGCTGGAGGGGGGTGGTTGCGCCGGCTGCGGTCTGCTCTTCTTGCGGTCGGGCGCCGGGCGGCTTTTCTGCTCTTGGGTTAGTTCTGTGCACGGTGTGTTGCGTTGCGCTCTGTTGGCATCTGTCTTGGTGGGGTGGGGGCTTCCGCGGCGCTCGCGGCCGGTTCGCGGCGGATGCACATGGGCCCCGGCTGTGGGCGTGGCCGCCTGTGTGTTTTTCGTGGGTGGTGCGGTCGCGTTGGGTTCTGCGGCCGGTTGCCGGGGCTTGGTGCCGGGGTTGGGGCGTGTTTCGGTGCTCTGTTGGGCCGGGGCATTTCGGTCGGTGCCGTGGGGGGGCCGGTGTTCGGTGCCCGGCCCTACTTCAGGGTGGCCGGCTGCCGGCGGAGCCCGCGGACTCGTCCCCACGGCTCCCCGGGGCGCCGGCATGGCGGTGGCTGGGGGGCTTCGTGGGGGCTGTCTCTCCTCCTCCCTTGGTGGGGGTCCGATTTCCGGGGCTGGCCAATCCTTGGTGCCTTTGCTCTTGGGGTCCCTTTGGGCACCTGGGGCTTTGGGTATCCCGGCGCTGGACTCTGGGGGGTGTGCCTCTCCAGCTCTCCACAACCACTATTGAGCATTTTTTCTATGGATAAACTTTACATACACAAGTGCACTCTCACAAACCATTACAGGTGCTTGGCTCCAGGTACTTAGAGATTCACTTCAATACAGAAAGCCCACATCCATATCTTCTGGTAACACAGAGTACATGTCAGACTTAATAATATTACTTTAGCGATAGTTTCAAGGTGTTGCTTTATTGTATGTCTCGTACCATGTCTTTCGGTTGTGCTGTTCTTTTTTCATCTCATTACAGGTGATGAAGCAGACTGAAAATGTTTTGTCATTGTCTCCTTTCTATCTCTTCTTTCTTTCATCTTTTCTCTTTTTTCTTTTTCTTTTTCTTCTTCTGTTTTTCTGCTCTATTTACATTGCAGTGTCCATATAAAAAAATCTGTTGGGCTCTTTTTGGCATCAAGACTATTATTCTTATTGCCACATTGCCTGACAGTACACTGTAAAAAAAAAAGAAATTCTCTGTATCAACATAAAAAGACAAAGCGCACATAGTTTATGCAAATAAGCACATGTATCTCTGTCATCTTGGGGAGATGATGGATATCATCCTGCATCGACAGAATCAATTAAAAACAACTTGAATGAGTAAAACTTTAATTGTTGCCATTTATCATGCTGTCCACATGCTGTCAACTGAGATTGAACTCGTTCTGCTTTGGCTGGATTAGGTTCAACCAGAGTTCTTGGAAACCGCGCTTTATAAGATCAATCCGGGTTTCATGTCAGAGACTCTTACTGTCATGATGGGTTTTAGTGCTAGCCCAAGATGCAGAACACACACGGAGAAACTGGGTAAAATGTCCAAAAGAGTTTATTAAAGTGCAAACATGGATATGACACGGGTATTGGTTCAGACTGGGGAGCGAGTTCACTGGAGATAGTTCAGGGACTGGAGACTGTTGGTAGGAAGAGTTCATGAGGGGCTAAGCTCCTAGCTTCAGGTTAGCGAGGCAGTCTTAGATTTGAGCTTCCAGCTCACTGCAGAGAACACGGGGAGGACTCTAGAAAACAGATTCTACGTAGGTACCTCTAGGGAAACTCCTCATAGTAGTCTCCGGGTTTCATCCACGTAGGAATCTTCGGGTTGGCTCACCAGGGCAGATTAGCTGGTTAGACTCTCCTAGAGCTTCTGGCTTGAGACTGGTTTCTTGTGATGCAGCTCTCCCAGAGCTGCAGGCCAGAGACAAGTTGCCAGAGAGACTGCTCTTCCAGAGCTTCACGAGGAGACAGGAGGTTAAGCTCATCCAGAGCTTCACGAGGAGACAGGATTCCTGTGA
>NW_015151690.1:203345-204577 GCF_000732505.1 Cyprinodon variegatus
TGTGAGAGGCTCAGCTTCAGGAGGACCCACGGCGCACTCTGCTGGAGGCAGAGGGTAATCTCCAGAACCTGACAGTGACTCCAGCCCTAAGAGAAGAGAGACAAAAACGAGCAGAAGAGGATCCTCGGCGCCCTCTGGTGGGCAAGCCAGAGGATCCCAACACTTACAATTCAGAAAATACCATATTTATTTGCTTTAAATTATAGCTATTATAAATTGAACTTGGGACTTGAATATTTTTGTTTAACCTTGAACAATTTTGATTAGAAACGTTGAGTGAGTACTTCTCGGCATACTGGTCATATCAAAAAGACACATTTGAAATGAACAACACATATTCTATCCAGATTTGTAGACATGGTGTTGCATGCAAGGTTATGGCTGGTTTGATTCTATCTTACAAATCACTGGCAATGGCACAACTGCAGCTTGAACCAACTGCTTAATCATTCAGTTTTATTTAGACTTTTCACTGGGGGGTAACCAACCCATTGTAGCCTACATCACACTCAAACATCATCTAATAGTTGGAATGGTGCAAAAACAAAAAGGTGATGTTTTATTTTCTTTGTGCTAATAAAAACAAACAAAAAAACTTGTCTGGGTAAAAGAGCTGTTTGTACACCCTAATCCATATCTCACACATGCTTTAAGCTCTGCCTTAGGTAGTTTTGCAGAAAGCATGACGCAGAATTTCCTTTCTTTGTGCTGCTGTTGTACTTCCTCATCTCAATCTTATTATCCTCTTCTAACCCTATGCTCTTTAGGAGCAACCTTACACAATATACCTGGGAAATGGACGTATTTACAAAAAGATTTGTTACATCACACCTAAACCACCACTCTTGCTCAACTACTTCTTCTTTTCTTTTTTTCTTACTTGTAGGTGTTTTAGTCTTATCAGAGATTCTTCATTGATGTTGGACACAGCCATTCCAACACATTAAATGTTTAGATTTATCACAGTAAGCATTGTGTCCTTTCAGACATTAAAGGAAATATTTTGTAACCTCTTAAAAAATATTTTTTTAATTCAATTTAATTCAATTCAGTTTATTTATATAGCACCAAATTCACAACACATGTCATCTCAAGGCACTTTACAGTTCAACCAGATCATACAGTCAAATTGATACAAAGTTTTCTATCTAAGGAAAACCAGTTGATTGCATCGACTCATTGACTCAAATACAATCCCTCACACTAAGCCAGTTCGTAGCGACAGTGGAGAG
>NW_015151691.1:0-2498 GCF_000732505.1 Cyprinodon variegatus
CATGTACATTTGCACATTAATCCTTATTTATCTTAATATACTGTATATACCTGGATATACTGTATATATATTGTTTATTCTTAATGCACCTTTTTCCTCCTTATTTGCACCTTCTTAACTTCTATGCCAATATGTGACGAGTGAATTTCACCGCTGTGAGATCAATAAAGCTCATCTTATCTAATCTCTCTATCATGAAATTAGATGCCATAGTTTCTATTTTGTATCATGGAATTTATCAGTCATTCTGATATTGATAATAACTATGAAAATGGAAGGGTGAGCCTATATTGGATGAATTTTTTTACTATTTGTAATACGCACACATTCTCTCTCTCACATCACACACACATCCTGTAGCAAAAGGGAAAAAAAGCGAGAACATACCGTTTTGAACACATTAAGTCCGGACTTTTTTTTTTTATCCACACAGTATGTCTCACAATTGCCCACTTGTTATTTATCAGCTCTATGCAGCAAGTGCAGATGACGCACGTGTGGCCTATGCTGGAAACTTCTTTGGCGTAGGTCAAACCACCATCAATGTGTACTGAAAGACCCCACCGGTTTACAAAGCTATTTTTAGCCCAAAGGGGATTTTTATTTACTTGACTGCAGTTTCTACTTTTGTGTTTGGTATGGGGATGCTGGTGCTTGTGGGCTGGTGTAGTCAACTTAGACATGTCGTATAAATCCTATGTGACAACTAGTGTTGCGCCAATGCCATTTTTTGGCCCAGATACCTGGCTGTGCAGTATTGCCTACCTTTGTGAAGCAGGAAAAAGACTAATACAAAACAAATCCAGTAGAACTTTTTATGGCCTACCTGGAATGGGTGACGATAGAATGAATTGAATAAACTTTTGGCTTTCAAAATGGTATGTGTGCCCTATTTATCGTTACTCGTCGATACTGATACCACCATTTTAATGCAGTATTGGGGCCCCGTCCGATACTGGTATTGGTATCAGTGCAACATTAATGACAACAACATGAATGAAATGAGGGGTAGGACCAGTGACCTTATTGGGTTGATTAGTGACATAACTGACATGATCTGTGATTGAGTATTTTTCTCACTCATGGGCAAGACTGTGGTCATAAAATGTACATTTCTATTCAAATCTTATTTCATAAATTGATTTATAATATTTACTTACTGATTTTTTTTTATTATCTTAGGCTGTTTCACCTACAAGACAATAAAATGTCTGAGTGAGAAGTGTTTGGGACACAATTCAGAACAAGCCAGATTCTTTCTCAAGGTTTATTCATAACATGATACTTGTTTAACCAAAATGTCTAAAGTTAGTTTTGACCCCGACTTATTTCCATTATTGTAAGTAAGGGAGACATACTTTAGCTAGTCAGAACAGGGCTGAACATTATACGTGTAAGGGTTGTACGTTGTCTTGTTCTCTTTTCCACTTTGCAAAGTAAAATACATTGCCGACTTAGAAAATCCATCAATCTGCATTTATTTAATTGGACTATATAGTTGTATGCTTTTTTCACAAGACAAAGACCTACACAGAATGGTGCAGATCCAAATATTTATTCACAAGACATAGAATAACACTAGATTCAGGTTACTTTAGGAGAGTTTAATGATAGGTTTGTTACACATCACAGTCATACAATTACAATACAGGAAAAGAATGACCAACATAGTAAGTTTGTACCTTCATTGTTACATTATTAGTTTGCACAATTTACCCAGGATGAGACTTCCCAAGACCAGGGGTCCATTTCACAAAGGTTTACCAAATTTGGACTCAAAGCTGAATTGATCTACCCTAAGGTTGGAAACTCTGAGTTTTCTATTTTATAAAAGCTGTTGAGTTACTTTATTCAACTCTGAGTAGGTACATTCAGAGTTGAGCATGTGTGTAACAAGTATGAAAAGCCATTATCAGTGGAGCCCTGACTCAATGAGTCACCATGACAACAGCAAACAGATAGAGTCTGTTTCACACGACTTACCTAGAGATTTTAATGCAGTAATGTAACAAAAAGAAGAATGTGTTTAAAAGACATCGAACTTTTGACAGGGAATTTTTTTTCAGATATCTGAAATACATATTCAAACTAATACATCAAAATGGCTTGTCATGACCTTTTGTAACCACGACAACAATACAGGGAAACTAGTGTATTCCTTGAATTGTAGTTGATTAAATCATCTGTCAACAGATAAAGATGAAGTATAAAAATGTCATGAATGGAACAGATGGAGCCAGTATACAAGGTGAGACAGTCAGGATCCATGCGATGGACTGCCGAACGGGATCCAGCACACAGAGAGCTGACAGGAGACCGAAACAGGTCAGAACCGAACAGTTTGAGATCTATGAGTCCTCAGGTCAATGAGGAGTTCAAATCCACACAGGAACAGACAGAAACTGGGTTCCAGGAATCCACACAGCACTCAGGCTGGTTCAGAGTTCCAGAGAGTCCAGAAGTGTGCCCAGACCGACATGTACAGATGCAGACTGGCA
>NW_015151691.1:3292-6856 GCF_000732505.1 Cyprinodon variegatus
TTCTTACCAAGTTGATTTATATTTGCTAACATGTTTTCTCACAAATTGTACTGTATGTTTGTTACTGAGATCATACTGGATTTCAGGTGTGCTCCTAAAGGGTGCAGTATAGTGCAAGATACTCTTAATGTGTCTATGACGGTACTATACAAAATAGTAGGAACACCTGTCAACATAATGTAACTCAGTGGTGCTCAAAAAGTAATAACAGAGATGTATTAGTCAGAACCAGATGATCAATATTCTATGTACCTATCATCAAGCTTTGATGCCATCATATACAATAGGCAGGTGCTTGTCCACTGTAGGTCCAGCTTATGGCTCTGAAGCAGTTATGGTAAACTATCCAGCTCCCCTGGTGGGAAACCAGTGCTTCATTAAAACACTGTTTACAGTTAAGTAAAGCAGGTGCTGACCTTTAAAGGAATACTTTAAAAAGTCTTCTCATCCCAAAAAAACGATGTGGTGGAATTAGTCAGAGGGCAGTACCTTCCTTAAATGGGTGGGAGTTCAAGAAACCTTAAGGTCCTGTTCACGAGTGAGAGAAGGTTGATTGGTTTGGCTGGCACATAATCCGCACTCTGTACTGCTTTGTTGTAATAAAAGGAGAGCTGGGACAAAAGACAGAAAAACATAAGCTTTATCTTTTATTTATTTATTTTAAAAAGAATGATTGCCACAGCATATTAAGTTTTCAGCATTTCCCTCAACCTTTTCTTATTTATTTAAACATAAGAAACTTTTTTTCTTCCATTAGGTAAAGAAAAAAGGCATGTTTTTCCCAACAAGCATATCTTTTGTTGTTTATATTAAAGTGTGTTGTGAGAGTTTACCAGGAGATTATGAATATATCAAATAACTAGAACTGGAAGTTATAGATAATTAATTGGTAATTGAAATCAAAATGAAATCCTAACTAGTTACTTATTATCTGTGAATGATTATAACTGTAATTTGTTTACTGACCAGGATTTTAATCTCTTATCTAACAGGTTGGACTCCTGAAACCAGCTTTTAAAAATCCAGTTTTCTTTCACCAATTTAGAAATTTAGGCTATAGCTATCAGCAACGTTGTTAATCACCAACCAAATAAATGTGTCTCTGGTAATTCGGATGCTACTAAAAGAAGAGTGAATCCAGCCTGAGTGATAAATCGTTCACTGTGTAAAATAAACACAAAAGACCACAGGTTAAAATAAAGTACCTTCAATAGCTACAACTGTTTAGGTAATAAAAGTGTGGTTATCTAAACTTACTCAAAACAAAACACAAAAAAAACATTTGGATCTACTTTGATTTTATATCACCATTACTGTTATAGATTTTTTTTTAATTTTATTTATAAGTAGAATTCAATGAAGAAAGACATAATTTAGATTGAATTTAAAGCTAAAAATCCAAACACGATCAACTAAAACTAGGCCTCCTGCACCTAACCCTCCCAGAAATTGTTTTTGTTGCTGCATTGGAGCAAAGCCCACATACACATCCTGTCAAGACGGAGGAGAGCTGGAGCTGACAAAACCACTGGGGCTGAGGTTGATGTGATTGGCCTTGATAAGAGCAGGAAATCTGCAGAAACAAATGTGTTTTTGTTTTCTTCTTAGGCAGCTAGCTGCAGCACGTAATGGTACCTATGCTCTTTATCAGCCAATAAATCTGAAGGATACACCTGAGATTCATAGCTTGATGCTTGATTACATTTATTGGGGATGAATCATATAGAAAACATGTAAATATATAAATAGAGTAAAACTAAGCTACTCACTTATATAGGGCTCTAACTGTGCACTGTTCCCCTTCCTCCTTACACTTAGCCTGACCCAGAATGAGGTTTTGCTGCTTTCTTGTGTGGAGAGAAGAGTTTCATCTGCTGTCATCTGTTGTATAAGACCCAATGACTAAAAAATAAAAGACAAAACAAGATGAATGGTTAAATAAGCATTATATCTACATTTCACTTCTCATAGAGAAGACTAAAAGTACTTTGAAGATTAAATTATTCAATAATTTAAAATTCGAACACAGCAAATAAAACAAAGAAATTATGAAAAAAATACCAGAGCAATGCAGCATAGGGTGTTGGATTCTATAAAAACAGAAGTTTGCTGTTTGGAGATAAATGGATGTTAAATAGATTGATAATATCTTTTTCTCTTACTTTCCTGTCATGTAATATAGATGCACAAAGTTCTCTACTAAATCAGGTCAGTTTGGGATTGAAAAAGGTACTGTGAATTACATTTAAGGTTGTTGCTGCTGCTGCATTCATTTAGTTAAAATGTAAAAACAATTTAACACAAATTCTCAATAGTTGTAATTTAAATTAGAATTACATACTTTTCATCTATTGAGTTAATCTGTATCTTTTTCTTCGATCTTATTTCAAATGCTCAACACCTGGATCTTTGCTTATAGAAAGCTGTTTTGCTCACTGGACACTTTTGGCAGCAGGACTAGCTGTTTGCTGCCCTTTAAAAGCCAACCTTTATTTCACAAGAGAAAAATCCTACTTATATTTTGTTTTGCAAGATATTTTTCGGGCCTTGTCAGCTACTGATTGGTGAGATTGGCAGAGATCATAAGTATGAAAAAAGCTGGAACTATCAAGAACAAAAAAGACAAGAATTTCTGAAAAAAAAAAAATGGTCCAGTGGTTATGGGGTTGCTCATACAGAGACACCAAACATACAAAAAGGCATATCTTATTAAATGAGAAATAATTTCAGAGCTATTATTTTACATGAAAAATCCAGTGAGTGGTGACATCTAAAATATAAAATAGAACATAGTATTAATTGTGGGCCAGGCAACCAAAACAAACAATTAAAGTGAAGCATAATTGTGTGTAGCATAATTTACTTCATTATTATGAAGCGAAAAGAGAAAATTAAAGATTTTCAAAATCTACAAAGTGTTGACAGCATGAGTATTCAGCTCCAGTTACTCTTTTTGCCAAAAGTGAGGGGTCGCCAAACTTATGGAAACAGAAAGTTACTTCATGGGTACTGAGTCATATGAACCAATATGAACCTACGGAGCTCAAAGAGTAACATTTAGCAAAACATAATGTATAATAAAAACAGCTCCTTCACTTGCTGTCTGAAGTGACCTGAACATCTATTTTAGTATATTTAGTTACTTCACCATAATTGTTTCATGTGTGCATGGTAGGAAATGAAGAAGAATGTGTTAAAGTACATGCTGAAGTAGGTGCAAAAAAGGATGCAATATTCAGTGTATAAGTCCAGGTGTCCCGTAAAGGCCCAAAATGAGTGTGAGAATTAATTTGTGAAAAAGACGAATCACAAAGGGGAACTTCCGGTTGCGAGATGAGTGGGTAAGACGGAAGATTCTGGAGCTCAATGCCGATTGTCAAATAATCCGATAATTATAACTAGTCTTAAAAGTAGACAGGGTGTCTGCCTCACGGACTAAAACTGGTAGTTGGTTCCACAGGAGAGGAGCCTGATAACTAAAAGATCTGCCTCCCTTTCTATTTTCAGATATTCTAGGAACCACTTGTAAACCTGCAGATTGAGGTGAGTTAAGTGAAGTGCTCT